>NC_088909.1:37584381-37659381 GCF_037157495.1 Lathamus discolor | reverse complement strand
TGTCTTTTTTTGTCAGCACAATACTATTCTACTCCTGCTCACTTGTAAAAGGGCTTTTGTTGGGAAGAAAAAATTCCACAGTTCCCTGCTTTTCTACTGGAATCTGAAAGTCCAACCTTCCATTTTTGTCTTGTCAAGTTTTTATCTTCAAGTTAATAAGAATAGATCAAACCTACAGGACAAAGAATAATTTAGAATAGCTTTCTCCTGTTTCATAGTCCTCTTAATCTAAGAAAAACTATGTTGCCAAAGATATAGTTTAGATGCTTCAGTGCTTCAGTGTTTACTCTTTAACTTCAGATTTGATTTACGAAGGATAAATAAATAAGAAGTATCAGTAGCATGTGTTGAAGGTGATAGTGAGAAAATCATTAAAACTACTTTTAAGTGGTTATTTGTTGTAGTAAGATGTAACCTGCTGTACGATGGCAACATATTAAATTTACCACTTCTTCAAACATTCAAATATTTTTAAAAGATGTAAACGGCAGAGGTTGCTGCAGGACAGGTAATTCCTGTTTACAAAGGCACAGACAGTATTACCGTATAACACCATTCTGTAATGTCTATCTTAAGAACAAGGGAGAATGTTTAAAATCTTTGCCTTCTCTTTGCTACTTATGTGGCCTTTCCAACTGTCATTCAGACAAGAGTACCTTAGTCCATCTATTTTCTTAAAGCATGTAGGAACCAAATAGTCTTCAAAATGTTGATAGAGGTCCCTGGACATCTGTACAGATCAATATATGTGTTCTTACAGTCTTTTTTAATGAGTAAGATTATAGACAAAGATTTGCTCATGAGGAACATGGCCTTATGACAGTGATTTCTGCCAAAGAAACATGGCTTAACATGTGATTTCATTGCTATAATGTTTCCTGCTGTTTCTTCTTGCATAGACTGAAATTTAATTCCACCTCCAATGCAACTTTTACTGGAAAATTCTAAAAAGTTCCAAGATCTGTAATGTTCTAAGGAATTCTATAGCTAATATATGTCAGATATTCATTATTGTTATTTATTGCTAAAATATGATAACAAATTAGTAAGAATTTATGGAAAATAAACAGTTCATTTTCTTTGTGATGTAAAATTAGTGTTTCTCCTTTGAATACAATTTAAAAGAAGCACATTCAATATGCAAGGGAATGCTGACATGACTCTTCTGTAGAAAATTAATGCTAAATATCCTTTACTAAATTAACATTGAATTCCAACAGCTGAGGAGTTTTGATCAATTTCATCCACTTATTTTTAAGGTTGAGTTGATTATTTTAGGCAGATGATATTAATTAAATTCTTTGGACTTAGCTTTAACAACAAAGTTTAGGACTATAGCAGCTTATAAAAGATTCTGTTGAATTTCATTATGAAAAAGATCCACCATTTCCTAATTGACTGGGTATTAGTAAAACAACCTAATAGAATTAGATTTTGTTAAAAGTACTATCAAATGTTCTCACTGGGCACTGCCCTGTTTTCAGCAGAATATCAGGAATTTCAAACTGCTCACAGATGAGAAACAAATGAGAATGAAGAATTCTAATCATCTAGTCAGATAGCTTCCTGAGACATATAATTGCAAGTGATTGGAATAATTTTTAATAAATGACATTGATTAATCCCAGGGATGTTTGCACAAGCTCTGTGTGATAATTTGAGATAAGCTTCTTGTAATTTGAAAATCCCAAAGGCCAGAATAAATTTGAGAATCTATTGAGTCAACCCCTAGCAGATGTCATAGGGGAAATTTTTTCTTTCAATTATAACATAAAGAATTCTGGGCAAAAAATAGGGTTATTTCAGGGAAGAAATGGAAGACTTAAAGCAAACTTTCAGAACTCGGATAACACGGATGATGAAGGCAGGGTAACTAGTTGAGGTGATTAAATGGGACTATGCAATTGAGAAGGAATATGGAGAATCTATTTGCAGGAGGTGATTTATATTTTCTCACCTGCCGTGTGGGACGTGAGGAGACCTATCTAAAGGTGCTGCAACATGCTGGGAAATAATACATTTTCAGTTAGCTCCAACGGGTTCTTCTTACAGCATCAATGTGGATAAACAGCCTTTAGTGGCTACAGAGCGCCTTAACATTTTGCACATCCTTTTATAGTAGATAGTTTGGAATGCTTGATGCAAATATGGTCCTGTCATAAATAGAAACCTGTTGGAAATTGCAAGAAATCTAATTTGATTTCTTTAATAGCCAGCAGCAGAAATAATTTTTTTCTTTTTCCCCCCCTTTTTTTTTAACACTATATATTGAAATTTCTTTGCTGAAGGATATTAGGGAAGACTGAGACAATAGTGCTTCTTACCTAATTTCCTTTGACAGAACTCTGGTCAGGTACGTTAGGGTTATTATGGTAATTTAAAAGTGTGATGCATATAGCTAACACAATAGGAATTCAACATGAAAAGTTTATATTTTGGGCTTATTATGGTTTAACAGATCATCTTCTCTCTGCTTGTTTGGACAACTAGTGTTTTATATGCACATGATTAAATCTTCTGTATGAGATCTACAGCTAATGTTTGAAACAAACTTGAATTAAATGCCAAGATAACATGTTTCATAGGGTCTGATGTTAAACCTGAAAAAAGATCTTTGACAGCTCTGTGATGAAGTGCTCTGATGAATTGTCACTGACTTCCTTATATTAGCTTGAAGTACATAACAGAGTTAAGGGCTAAGTTATATCTGTAAAATGTCACTGTCAAAAATAGTTCTTACTATCTGATTGATTTCTGTGAAGATTGTATCCTGAACAATAACAATAAATAGTGCTGTAGAAGTGCCATATTCCACTACTTATGAACGACAAATCTGTACCAGAGCAAGATACTATATCTATGGTGAAACTAAGTATGTTTTGAATAAATTAGCATGAAGAAACTAAAGAAATGTTGTTCTGGAATAGGGATGCTTCTAGATTAATAAAGGATCCTTTGGGAAATACTCAGATCACCTCAGTGTAAAAAAACCCCGTACAAATGCAATGTAACATACTAAAATGCGTTTATCACGTTTCTGTGTAAAGAAGATGCATTTATTCAAATGATAAAACATTTTTTATAGCTGAATATGGACCATGATGACAAAAGGGTGAAGATTCTCTGGTTTAAATCTGGAGGTATTGCATCTGAGCCTTTCTTGCAGGGGTGCTGAAGTTTGTCTAGGCTAAGAACTCCAAGGTGCTTGGGTGTGGTACTAACTGCTCAGGCATGCCATGTATTGCTGGCTGCAAAAAACTGGCATGCTTTAACTGTGTTAACCAGGTTTTGAAACTAAAGTTTTCTCAGCCTATAAAGTGTAGATACTGTTGGACAGTTGAAATCTCATTATGTCAGATAATCCAAATCCAGTGAGACACTTTTCTTGCTAATGAAATTGCTGAAGATATCAGCTATGTACAGTGAATTCTGTGGGGGTGGATTAAGGAACGTGATGCACATAAACGAGAATTCATTAAGTCTGTAGATACACTAGTTATTAAGTTACTGTAAAGTTATATTGGAGCATTTTGGCATTTACTCTTGCATGATTTATACAGCTTACTGGCAGGGATGATAGAAAATTAACAAGTGAATCCATACAACAGATCCAGATAAAGCATCTAATAAACTGGGACAACACCCAAGCTAATAGCTGTGACAAAGATAATTTCAGGCTTTGGATAAAATTACCCAGCTGTTTTGCTAAAGCTGAAGGCTCAAATAGTGAAAGAATTCTAACAGAATAGTTAGTAGTATTGATAGACAGTATTGAAAAAACAGTATTCTATACTTTCCATGGATTATTAATAAGGAGAAATAAGCTTTGAATAAGTTATACTGTGGATAAACTGGTGTTTGTTGATTTCTGAAGCTTTGTTGCTCCTTTTAGAAATAAAAATATTTTAAAGAGATTATCTGATATACCTATCCAAAAGTCACTGTTTATGACAGGAAACCTGTTTGATGAGCAAGTATGGTTGGAAGACGCTGATGTTGAGAGAAAAATGTGATTCCAACTAGAAGTGAGTAAGAACAGGGTGTTGTACCCGGTAATGTAGAAGAGCCCTGAAAAAATTTTCCTACAGACACAGTCCTAGTTTCCACAATTCCCTCTTTTCTGCTCCTTCATTTCCAAGAGACGAAAATGCTTATATGAGTCAAAGAGAACAGGTATTATAATAAGGTCCCTGATCTGAACAATTAGTACACAAGGACTGTGATTCTCACTACTACATTTGTACACTTCACATCAGTGTCAAAAGACAAAAGACCCTTGTGACTCAAACAGAACAATTATCCACATCAGCACACTATTTTTCTCTTCAAAAATTCTGTAACATTAATTTTTAACATAAATTCAGAGTCTGATTTAGATTTAGTTTCCATCTATATTTTTTATTTTACCTGCAATACATTCATGTCCTTAACTACCTGTGGATGAGAGTTTCCAGAAATAAAGCCTATTAATGTCTAAATTACCTGTGTGAGTTCCTTCTGTTTTCCTTTCTAGCTAACCCACTGTTCATTTAAACTGACAAATCCATAACTATCTTGTAGGTAGGAACTTGTCTAACATATCTGTATGATGTTACTTAAAATATTATTTATTTAGAATTACAAGGGTTAGGTGCTTCATTGTGAGAATAATGCACACAGCTGTGGAACTTTTTATGCTGTCATTTTATATATATTCAGATCACTGTGCTGTTTAAAAAGTAGTTTGATCTGTAAATAAGGAACTAAATAGTTTGATGTCTCATCTTCTCATGACAAAGACTGTAATGAGAACTGGGAACAGCACAGTTTGAGTCCACTCTTGTGACAACTAAAAAGGGAGTAGGAAATGTCATGAACAAAAACTTACTGCTTTAGTTTTGTAATTGTGACTGATGGAGGTCAGGTGCTGCAATGAAATGTGTCCTCACCATTACAGAAATGCCTTTCAAAACAAATTTGAGACACAACTCCAACGCCAAAGGAAGCCAAATAAGTTTCAGGAAAATGATTGCAGGCAACACAGTTAACATCTCAGTTCTTAACTCAATGGAGAGAGCCGCTGTGATCAAATCACAACACAGTTACATATATGTATGTAATTCTGACCCAAGGTGAATGCCAACAGCAGGATAAACAGAAGAAAATAAGGTAGATGAAAAATCCATGTAGTGAAATATATCTTATGGATAACACATAGAATTTCAATACTTTATGAAATCTGTTTGTAATCAGATACTTTCATAATCCTTCTGCCAAAAACACATACATGAATTTGTAGGACAATCAAAATAAACTTGATTTAATTTCCTGATTTTCTAATAACTGTCATTGTTTTTATCACTATGTTTAAGTTCCTGAAATCAGTGTTCTCTTAGTTCTTTTCCATATTAGTAGATGATTCTTAACATTACAATAAATCATTTCTCCATAACTGCTAAAGTGATGACAGATTAGAAACAAGAATGTTTGAGAAAAAATAAAATTGTCATACTTTTCTACTTATAACTTCAAAAAGCTTGTGGATAATCCTCTTGATTCACTCTCACTTCTCTGCTCCCTGTGAAGTAAACAGAAACGTCACTGGGGGAGTACCAGCAATGTTTCAAAACTTCAGTTTTAATAGTGAAATAAGGCTGTTAAGCCATTTCTCACAAAGAAGATAGGTAGTAGACAGAGGAATCAGAGATACTGTGATATCTTAGAAAATGAGATTGCTTAAGCATTGCTTCATAAAGAATTAGGGTTGGAGAACAGTGATGTGTCAGTTTGGGGAGAAAAAAATGTCTCAAAGCATGATTAACATTCATCAGACAAAAAAAATAAAAAAAAAAAAAAAAAAGAAGTATTCATTCATCCAGATTTCCACTGCAGTTTTCTGAACAGTTGTCCAGAGGGAGGAAGTTGAACCTTTTAGTTAAGTGAAGGCAGTGGCTAGTCCATGATCCCTTCATTGTCTACGGCTTCAAAGCCGCCACTTTTTAGTTACTAACAGAACTGGCTTAGGGCTCTGCTGTCTTGGGTCAGTTAAAAGAAAGCCATGAAGAGATCTTAATATGATTTATTGTGGCAGCAGTGAGGAAGAGCTGCTTAAATCGTAATTGTGCATGCAACAATGTAGATGAAACTCTGAAATCCATTATGATGAGCTGCCTAATGTACCTTTAACTATGAAGCGTGTACCCTGTCTCCATTGCTCTGCCTGATCTTGGTGACAGTTTGGAATATACGTATTGAGACAAATGCCATGACAGCTCCAGAAAGCAAAAAGAAGCTGTTGTTTTTTTCAGGAAAGCTGTGATAAAATGCCTGCTCTCTACAGATGTCCTATTGGTTTTTACTCCAGTGGCTGCCCCAAGTCTCCTATGACTGATTCATCCTCTATCAAAGGCAACCTCCCAGGTGAGGAGTGCTCAAAGGAATGAAGCACTCTGTAAGCTGCATGTAGATGAAATGAAGAGTTCCTTTCACTCCCCACCCCTCCAAATTCTTCAGGAGGAAGATCAGGAGTCAACAGTGGGAAATCACACTGAAAGACAGGGGAAGCAAGCTGCTTAAGAGTACGTCTCAGTAACTGCCATTTCCTGTTAAGATCTTTCCCAATACAAAAAACTCCTACTTGTTTCCAACAAGCTAACTGCTAAGCTAGTTTCTGATGAGCTGCTCTTCTCTTATTTTTCTTGGTGAAGAAGTAAAAAGTGTCAGCCATTGCTTCCAATCTTTTCAAAGAAGCAGTGTCACACTGTCCCATGTTAAATCATTTCTTTCAAAAAGATGTACCTCTGTATCTTCTCTCTGACTCTGAAACCATCCAAATGACTATTTTAGGTTACATCGACAAATGGTCTTCTATCTCCACATGGGAGTTCAACTCAGTCTGGGCTTGCAGAATCTTTCGTATCTTCTGTGAGCCACACTCTCTATTAGCGTCATGACAGATGGATTTGTGATCACTTCAAATAAGCAAGAATTTATAAATAAGATTCTCTAGTTTAGACTACAACTGTTGATTCCCTTTCTGGTGATTGAGTATTAATACCTTTTAGGCAGAAATGTTAGAGTAAAATGAACATGAATATGATTGCCTGGTTCAAATAAATACCCAATTTTTTTATTAATAAAACAAAGTTTCCTTAAGATACTAGATTGATGCACATTTACAATTTAGATTTTTGTTGTTCTGGCAATATTATACTTTCCAAGTACCTTTCTTCAATATTTTTTATGTTCATTATGTCTTTAAATTTAAATCTTTAGTTTCCAGACGCTGTCTTGTTGTGGCTTGGTTTTTTTTTTTTTTTTATTGTTTTGTTTTGTTTTCATTTGTTGTTTAGTGGGGTTTTTCGTTTGCTTGATGTTTTGGGGGGTTTTTGTGGTTTTTTTTTTTTTTTTTGCTTTTCTGTTTTTGTTTTTCTTGAATGTTCTGCCTGGTTTTAGGTAGCTAGCACACATTTAACTGCTGTGTTATTGGTCAACTGGACAATTTCTCTGATCCTCCAACCATAGAACAAGTCACTCTATAACTGATGTTCAATATAGATTTGAGCCATTATGTAGTTACTTTGTGACATGTTTAGTTTTGAAATCAAGCTTGCTGGTAGAAGTTTGGATTTTGTGAATTCCAGTCTCTCTCTGCCACACCCCTGGCCCTTAATATATATACATGCATAACTGCAAAGCAGGCTGTTTTTTGTCACTGACATCAGCACAGTCGTCTTGTCAAATCTCATATAAGACAAATCCATTATGTGACCAGGTCTCAATTTAGGACAATTACTGGTATTTAAGCTGAAAGAGATATATTGTCTTGTAGCTTATCCAAGCTGATCATAGACCATATAATACTATTTTATTTTTCTAATTACCTCTTCTAAATAAACTTATAGGGAATTATTAAAGGGTTTTGTTGTAGTCTTCTGACTTTCTCACAATCTCACCACTGACATTACCTGTGTGGCAAACATTAGAAAAGTCAAGATCCTTTAACCTCACTCTATCTGATAGCTAGATTGATTGTTGCTTGGACAGAATGTAATTTTGTTTTACACTAGACAGAAGGCTAAACTGCCCCGTGTCATTTTTGTCTTCTGAGACACTAACGTAATTTTCCCTTCCTTTGTACAAGCCACATGTTTCTTATCAGGCAAGCTGATGTACAAAAAGAGTATCTTACTGAATTCTATAAAAAAATAAATTACACTTTTTACCAATCAAAACCAACTCTATCAATATGATAAAAAGAAAAGAGGAGAGGTAGTTAAAAAAATTCTAGCAAATCCTTATTATTCTTTAAGACACTTAAAACTTTCTTATAAAATGAGGAAGTTGCTGAAATTAGGCTCTTACAACATAAATTCCACTGAGCTTGGTTTCTGGTAATTTTAAGTCATGTACATATATATTAATCAAATTATACATCTAGGAGATGATCACAGTGCAGACATGTTACATTGCTTTTTTTTTTTAATACTTCTTTCCAGCACTGGCAAAGCTGTCTATCTATTCTGAAAACTGTCCATTGCAGTGCATTTGTAAGTACCTCAGCAATCCTGGTCAATGAATGAGACCCTGAAATTGAACTTTACAGCTCTTTTACACAGCTTTTTTACACAGCACTAAGAGTCTTGGAAAAAAAGCAATTCAGTGATTTATCAGAAAGATATACCAAGCCATCAAATCAATACCAAGTGTTGAAACCTTCTCACTGTATAGAAAAGCAGAATACTTTTCTGAATCCAATTTTTCTACTTCGGCCAGAGAGGAAACCGAAGCTTGAAAATTTGGTGGTCCATCAAGTTGCATCCTAAAGAACTAGGAAAGATAAAATAACAGTGAAAGATGCAAAATGTTCTCCAGAACAGGAGAAATATTACATAGTTGGGAACTTATGTCAGGTCCATGAAGAAATTATTCATACTTGAAATTAGGATTCACATGTATATAACAGGTATACAGGAATAAATCTTGTTATTTAAGAAATATAGTATCAGCAGTTAAGGGTAGTAACAGTCCTTAGGGATGAAGCCAGAAGAACAGATTCGTTCATTAATACTGTTGTATAGCTTATTTCCATCTTGCATTAGGTAAATGATAACGTTAAATGTAATGAGGACATGTTTTCACATTTTCTGTAGCTGTTATTTTCAGTGTTGTGTCCTTATGATGAAATGATACATGGAGATGTCCCACACAGGCACAGTGCAAAACCAGGGGCAAACCAGACATCTACTTACAATTTCTGTATGCCTTTTAAGCTATGCTTCAGCCAGGGACTACCTGTGCAGGGTGTCAGTCTAAAGATCTATACCTCTGATCCATCTTGACAGAGATATTTCAGAGCAGGGAGGCAGAACAGGGCAGTGGAACACCATCACACTAGCTCCCTGAAGGCAGAGAAGCTATTAATAATTCTATGTTACTGCCAAAACCAGCAGCAACGGCAGCAAAGACTGAAATTTGAGCATTTTCCATACAACTGTCTGCCCTAACAGAAATGCTTATCCCTGAGGTATCAGGTCCTGAAGGCTCCCGTATCCAAAAGTTAAGTTTGATATCTATCTGGTTTGTGTCAACATTTTTCTTCCTTACATATTTAATCAGTCATAGCTTGTTATGGCTCATGTTGTTAGTCTATAGCTCTATTAGCTGTTGAAGGCTTGTGCCAGAAAAAACAATATCAAGTTTATCATTGTACTTGGAAGACAAAAATAGCTGCACGTACTGAAACTGCCAACAACTGATCGAGAGCAGTGTTGGGGTCAGGATAACTAACTCTCAGCAGCTGTTGAAACACTCTCTGCATGTGTACTAGCAGTATGCCAAAATACCAAGCATCACACAGAAATGCCAATAAATAGGGTTCCTTGTCAGCTTTTCAATTTTAATGTATATTCTGGCCTGTCTCCTCTTTTCCATGCTAAAAGATTCTAGTCAGGTGTTTACTCTCAGAACAAAACACACAAAAGACCTGACTGAAAAATAATTTCTAAATTTTCCATGTTTGCAACAACAGGCTAATCAGGTGGTATAACTTCAGATTATTTTAAATTACAAAACAAGTAGCTGGGTATTATGGTGATGAGTGAGTTGTAATGTCTGTATTCTATAAACGTGTTTTTTTTTTTTTTCCAGCATTGGAAAGACAATCCAATGTTTTCTGGACACGGGAGGCTTTAAGACTTGGCACCACAGGGATAAGCATTTCTGCTTTCTGAGAGGTTTAATGCTGTTTCACAAAACAGATTCTGTCATCACAAAAATTCACATCTGAGCAATATGAATGTATGCATGTATATATCACCTGAAGTCAGCAGGGCATGGCTGGGTTCTGAGAACCCAGGAAATTTCTATAACAGTTATGAGATAAATAAATAATTAATGCAAGTGAATAATTTGTATATTCTAGAGGGTGATATATATTCCAGGTCACTTTATAAAAGCTTTAATGAAAAAACGCATGCTGACTTTAAGGTAAAAAAAAAAAAAAGGCAGTACTTTGTGAATCATAATTTGGGAAAGGTAATAAATCGTGTTAAGATCTTGGTCTTCTTTTTTCCTTTGAAATTCTAAAAGGTTCCTTGACATAAAGTTAATTTAACAAGAGCATATAAATCTATTACATTTTGGCCAGTACAAAAAAGCAGTAATACTTTAAAATATAGTAATTGTAAATGAGAAAAGAAAGATAAAAGGAGAGTTATTGAGAGCAAAACAACATAATTTGGCTGTCAGAGAATAGGAAAGCTGAGAACTAGGGAAATTGGAGAAGGAAGAATATCCTTTGTTTTTTAATCCAAATCACATGTTATTGGAAACAAAACATTTTTAAAGTACATTGATTTCCATGTGGACACAATAAGTAGTTATGCTAGAACAGTCCTGCATACAACTGAAAAATTCTTCCATAAAATAAAGGCAAGAGTTTGAAGAAAAATCCAATGTGTATATAAACTCTGTACATTATGCTACATTTACAATTCTGGTATTAAACATTGCAATCTTATTCATCAGTATGACACAAAAATAGGTATAAACCAAACTTGTGTTGTAGAAGAAAACAAACAAAAGGACAATAGGTATTGTCTAAGAGATACCTCAGGCCAGCTTATATATGATAGTTGTAGTTTCAAAGGGAACATTATTATTATCTAAATTGGACTGTCCAGTCTTCTAAGGAAAAATAAGAAGCACTATAAAATAATGTAGCAACAACTTTGCAGCAAAACCTTAAAAATGGAATATACTTTATCATTTCATACACGACTTGCAGCCCTCCCTGTCTGTGACAGAAAAAGAAAAATATCATTTGCAAACCCGTTTTCCTCTTCTAAAGATCTTAAGAGTTTTCTGTGTTTCGGCAGCCTTGAAAGTTAACTCTTTCCCTACCGTATACTCTACACTCATTTTCTCTTAGAGTACAAAGCCAAGCTTTTTTTGTCTTTGTCCTCTAAATTTTCTTTATTCCTTTACTTCCTTTCTTCCTTACTGGACTCTGTTGTAGACTGTCATAGCTCGTAGAACTAAATCATGTCATGTCAAAAAAATGCCTTCCTCTCAATCTAGTTTCTCTAAGAGTGTCTCTTCTATAACATGTTACCTGAACCATATTTGTTGAGAATTTTAGTGAAGTTTGTTTTCTGAAGCTGAAAATATTGAGGCACAAACCTTGCATTCTTGAGTGGATGTCTATCTTCTAGCTGAAAATCATTCTGGAATGCTCAACAGATAGAATTTGCTATTCTAGAGTGTTTAGGGGTAGTGTAGGACAAAATAGAGCTTTTTCTTTTTCAATATAGGTTTTTCAAAAAGCAGAGGTGTGAGATCTTAGCATGAATATGCAACAGAGATATTAAAAAAATATTTAAAAAACCCTATCTTGAACCTGGGCATAAAACTGATATACCAGGAAAATATTTCTCCACTCGTTCAGCTGCTGAGTCAGATGAGTACACTGTGTAGTGATACATAGTATTTTGTAAGTCTTCTAGAGATCCACAAATATTTGAATCTCCGTGCTCTTGTTATATTCTGATCTTCAAAAGCCACAGAACCTTAGCTCCATCAGAACAGAGGAGTCAGAAAACAGGCGAAGTCAGAAGTCAGAAACAGACTCCCCCTGCCTGCAGGGAGTCAGTGATGGTCACTGTATCAGGGTTTAATTAGAGTTCCCTCTTTGCATGTGAGAATTCAATATTCTTTTCTTATTGAAGCACTTGGGTTACACAAGTGGCAGAAGTAAATCAGAGAAGAGCTTATTCAAACATAGTTATATAAAGAAGATATTTTAAACAAGTAATTAAACATTTGTTATATGGATTTCCACTCTTATTCTTCAGGTTGTGGTACTGACACCAGAGCTAACCTCACTTCTCAGTTAGGATATCTCACATATCTGTTGAAAGTTCTGTAAGTAATGCAGGACAATAAAAAAGGAATAGTGTTGAGAACTATGCTTTTATCACCACTGCAGGGCTGCATAAATGGAATCAAATACAGATTGTATGATCAGCTCTCACATCTCTGCAGTAAAAGAAATTATACTACCCCAGTAAGTCTTTTGACACACCACCCCCCCCCCAAAAAAAAAAAAAAAAAAAAAAAGTTATTTTTTGTCTATGGGTAGATATTCTGTTTGGTTTGGGTTTTTTTTGGTTTTTTGGTTTTGTTTTGTTTTTTTTTTTTTTATAAAGACAGTGACAGACTGAAGCTATACTGGAGCCAATTAAAAAATAGATATTTTCAGACATCCTTTTCTTACACAAAGAGTACGTGTTAAGAGCCTCAGGTGTCATTGCAACTTTATGGTTATGCACAGAATCCTTATCAATAAGATCTACTGTAGCCTGATGTCAAATCTGTAAATGTCCTTACTAAGGTACATCCTTAAAGTCTGGCCAGTAAATCAGTCACAGATGCTCTATACACTCCAACCCTTGCCACTTTTGTGGTCTCCCCACCCTGTCTTATTTATTAACCAAGTCTTGGTGTCATACTATCACGGTTATCTTCTTTTCTCAGTCTAGTTAACTGCCTTGCAGTGTGAAAGTTCAACTAAAAATGCGTGAGTCACCAGAAATATTAAAATTCAGGAATTATTATACAGACATAAAGAACTATGCTGAGGATCAATGAAAATAAGGAAAAACTCCCAAAGGGCTTTGGCTGTATTCAATTAAATCTTAATTATTACTAAAATAGTACCCCCTAAAGGCGTATTAGTTCACTAAAGATCTGGGGATTGAACAAATACATCTGATAATGAAGTCTGTCTTTATTAGTGCTATAGTATGTTTCTAGTGCAGTGGTCCTCAGCAGGCTGTGGTGAGTCTGCTTCTCGATCCATTAGTCCTTTAAATTAATCATTCCTTAAAAGTAATAAAATTCTGATGTCTTTCAGGGCACTGTCACAAAATATTACTTTTTTTCTTGGCTTTTACAGTATATATATCAAATTCAGATAGTGGAAACAAGAGTGAAACCAAACTGAACAAAAATAAAAACATCTTTGCATAGCAGGAAGCGTGGGACCAAAAAAATTCCTGCCAAAGGATGCTGTGAACAAAGTAGCCAGGAAAGCTTAGATAAGCTCAAGGAACAGGCATCCAGTAGGATTTACTAAGGACAGAGAAATCATGTTATACTTCTATATATCCCCTGAGGTGAAAACAGCTATAGACTGGGAGAGCACTAGGTGGTGGGGAGAGTACCACCTATCGTGGGGTTGTTTCCCAGTAGTAGCTGGTTATCATCATTTAGGAATTCTTGCAGACTTTTGCTTCTGTAGGAGACATAAGGAATAAATAATGATGATTTTTACATAAGTGGAACAATCGGTCAGATACTTTGGAAAGACTAACATCAACTATGTTTAACATTGAGAAATCATGAATAATAAACAAAAAGTGTTGAATCTTTGCAGATGAAAGTTTTCTTCACAATATCTTGTAATTTAAAGGAGTAAAATCAAGTCTTCACTCCTATGTTGCAATAAGATTCAGTATAAACTAATATTTAGTATGATTAAGAATGTCATGTAATTCAGAATTTTTGTGAAAAATTTAGAAATAATTTAGAAATTGCTGCTACAACTGTATAGAAGAAACACCTTTTGGCTGATAATAATGTTATTTAATGATTCACGACAGTGTAGGGAAACATCAGTGAAGAGTTTCATTTAGGTCAACAGCATCCCATGCAAACTACATGTCTGCTAGAGAACTGAAACTCAATAGATATTCTTCTTTCTATTACTATTTTTGACAATTTTTTCCCCTAATGTTTTTGTGGCATTATTTATAAAGCTAAATCAATAAGCAAAGGTGTTTGCTTCATAAGTATTTGTACTCAGCTACTAGTTATTTTTTTCCTTAAAATGACCTATGAAGCTGATATTTTGGTCTTCCAGTTATTTGGCCATGGACTAGATTTCAGAATAATTTAAAATCTAAATATGACTTTTAAATTAAGCTGAATGTAAACTTCATAGGAAGAATAACATATTTATAGAAGAAGGATCATAGAATCATAGAATAGCTGTTTGGAAGGGACATCAACAATCATCTGGTCCAACCTTTCTAGGCAAAGCATGACCAAGACTAGATGTCCCAGCACCCTGTCCAACCAAATCTTAAAAACATCCAGTGCTGGAAAATCCACCACTTTTCTGGGGAGATTATTCCAATGGCTGATTGTTCTCATGGTGAAAAAATTTATTTTTGTGCCCAGTCAGAATCTCCACAGAATTAAATTGTGCCCGTTAGCCCTCATTTTTTCTGTGTGACTTGACTAGGCAGGCACTGAAAAATAGTGAAAAATAAAGTTCAATGTGGTGTTCAGATAATTTCCAAATAGTTTTCATTTTAAAATATCTAAAAAGACTCAAACAAAAAAACTCAACAGGATATGACACCTCATATATATAAAACACAACCAAAAATTTATCTAGCTGCTCTCCCTGACTTTCTGATTTATGTTTTTTTAGTCTGTTACAAGTGCCTTTGTTTACTATGGCACAGATTCCATTCTCCCATGTGCTTGCAGTTCTGTAATTCAGACCTAATGGAATAGCCGTAGATGTTATTGAACGACACTAGGTTTAGATGTTGGCACTGTCCCCTATTAGTTTTATATAGGTGTGCCAATTACGTGCAAATGCCTGTGTACAAATAGATATGCATTTCTGGGCTGAAGCCTCAGCATCCATCTGTCTGTCTGTCTGTCCATATTTTTGCACTGGGAGTTTCATTAAATCCATATGATTTTATGAAGGAAAATCACTATTGCCCAGATGCATATTTTGTTTTAGTAAGTACAGCTTGATTTTATTCAATTTGGTTGGTTTGAAAGAAGAATCAAGAGAAGGTCTTCTTCATATTAAATAGAATTTCACCTTCTGCTAGAGAGCTCGTACCAGCAGTAACTTCCAAAGAATTCTAGATCAGCAAAGTTAATTCTCTGGATACTCCTACTTTGGGCTGTTATTTATTTGCAGCATTTTCCTCAGAAGACAGAAGATCAGGCCTGAGATCATCTTCATTTTTATATAATACATTACAGCTTTGAAAACACTTTTTGAAATAAAAATTTTAAATTAACATTTTCTAATTTCTGAATTTATTCTCCCATAATTTACAAGTACCTCAGTTGTAATATCCTACTTCCCAATGAGTTTACATTTTCAAACCCAGTTATGAAGCAGGATCAAAGTGGATATAAATAAAGTGCATTTATTTTTTATTAATGGCCTTACTCTTCCTTGACCTCGAATGTATTCATGTCGTTTGATGCGTACAGGGTCTTTAACCTCTTAATTACCTGAGAAGTTATGTTCCATTCTTTCTCTAGGTAAATGAATTTGAAATTATTAACTTTTAAGAAGATCAACTGGCACGGTAAATATTTTCAGTTCTTTACACTGGGAAAGACCGCTTTTTAATTAAAATGACAGTTATGTTTCTCCTCATTAGAAAGTGAAGTGAAATACAGTCACTTCAGGTTTTCTTGTGATGTTGACAGTTTAATAACCATTTGTTGCTAAATGTTTTCTAATAGTCCGACATTTCTGAGTGGCTCTATTATTTTGAGACACTCATTCTGTCACTGCTATGTAAGGATACTGTAAAGAATTGATCTATCTATTTGTAATTATTGTGACAAAGTGCTAATATGTTGATTAAGTTTAAATTGTGTAAAAGAAGGGTGGGGGAAGGAAAGATTATGTTTCCATATTTACTTTATTATTTAGAAGCCTCCTTGTAGCACTCATCTGCTTTATGTAACACTCAAAGCCTCTGTGTTAAAGTTCCCATTTTTTTATATGTATGATATTTATGAGCACTTAAAATAAGAAAGAGTTATTACAGTTTTTTAAAAAGTGTTTACAAAAAAAAAAAAGAAACAACTAAAGAGAAGTAAATTGCATATATATTGCATATATACTGCTTTCAGTCTACTATAAAAATTGCAAGTCTTTATGACATGCTGTTTTCAGGGGATTTTTTGTCCTAAAACTTACACCTTAAACTTAACCTTAACCCTAAGCCTAAGCCTTAAACCCTAACTATAACTCTAACCCCTAACATAACCCTAATCTTAAACCTAACCACCTCTCAGAACATACCAAAAGCTTTGGCCTTCTAATACACTAGTAAACGTAAAGTTCTTATTAATTCAAACAAGAAAATGGTGTATTTCCGTATTTTCTACATACAAGCTTCCTCTTATCTTTCTCATTTTCAGCAAAGGTAAAAAAAATAGTACGGCTTCTCCCAACATATCGTAGTAATAACATTCAGAGAGGTAGTCTTAGGTGAGCAAACAATATCAAAGATTATGAAGTGATTTTAGAAAACTGCTGGAGACGCGTAAGCTGACTTTCATACTTAGAAAAGACTGCTACATCCTGAAAAGCAACCAAAATATTAGGTTCCAAACATGCTCAAAGTAAAAACAAAGAATGATCTGGCCCACGTTACAAAATAACTTCTATTAAAAGCAGTCTCAATTCCCATATGTAAGACATCAGATAAGGATGGCAGAAGACCAGTACAGCTGTGTAAGGACCTCCTGGTCAAAATAACATGTAAAAGGAAACGTAGGGGCAGTGGAACCAGGGATATGTATGCTGGGAAGAATATAGTGACACTGCACAGACATGTAGGGCTAGGGTTAGGAAAGTTATGCACAGTTTTGAATTTGGCAGGGAATATTTAGAATAGTAAGAGGTGCTTCTACATGTATGTGGGTAACAAAAGGAAGAGTAAAGAAAATGTACTTCCCCAATAAATAAAACAGGAGAACAAATGACAACTAGAGAAGGCTGAGGTACTCAACATATTTTTTGCTTCAGTTTCCACGGCGGTGTCATAGTCATGGGTTTGGGTATCTTGAACATAAGACTGAAGTTAGTAGGCCAGATCTACTGGGGGCTGGTGGAGCTGCTCTGGAAAAGAAGGGGAAGAACAGTTTTGGTAGGAGGCTTGCCAGACTGGTCAAGGAGGCTTTAAACTAGATGTGTTGGGGGAGGGGGGCATTGAGTTGCTGAGGTGAGTAGCTTGAGAGAGGACGCCTGCAACAGCAGAGCGGAGAGGGGAGAGATCAGTGTCCAGGAGCCTCAACTCAGAGCGACAAGACCCACTGAGGAGGGAGCCTCAAGTCCTCAACAGGACTTGTCCAGGACTCGGAAGCTCAGCTCCCGCGAGGGGCTGACTCACAGGGGGCGGACCCAGGAGGCTCGGTGTCAGATTCAAACCGGCCATCAACGGCCACTCTCGATCAGTTGCTGAGGTGAGTAGCTTGAGAGAGGATGCCTGCAACACCGGAGCGGAGAGGGGAGAGATCAGCGTCCAGGAGCCTCAACTCAGAGCGACAAGAGCCACTGAGGAGGGAGCCTCAAGTCCTCAACAGGACTTGCCCAGGACTCGGAAGCTCAGCTCCCGCGAGGGGCTGACTCACAGGGGGCGGGGCCAGGAGGAGTGGCACCAGCTGGGAGTGGCTAAAAAACCTTCCCGGGGAGCGCGGCGACCAGAGCCGGCAAACAGAGAGCGTCGAGGCAACAGAGGGCGTCGAGGCAGAGGGTCGAGGCAGTTTGGGTCGAGGCAGTTCGCGCGGCAGTTCGCGCGGGCAGGCGAGCTGGCAGGGAAGCGTTCTAACAGCCTCATCGAGAGGACTCGCCTGGAGTACAGGAGGGGGAAGGAGTGCTGAGAGACGTAGACGGATTGATTGACCAGATAGATCATGGTTACAACACGATCGAAAGCTGTAGTGAGTACTAATGTGGGTATCCAGACTGAGCCTTCCTGCAGACATGCAGCTGTGCAGGTCTCTGGCTGCAGTGAATGCCTGAGCCTGGCACTTGTATTGGAGGGAGCCAGTGATACTGCTTGTGTTCGCTGTGAGCAAATAAATGATCTGCTCAGGCAGGTGGCTGAACTGAGGGAGGATGTTGAAAGGTTGAGAGCCATTAGAGAGTGTGAAAGTGAAATAGATTGGTGGAGCCACACCCTAAGGCAAGGGCAGAGGGAAGTGGTTCAACAAGTTATGGATCCCCTTCCCTCCTACCATCAGACAGAAGGAGAGAGCTTAATGGACAAGGATGGATGGAGGGAGGTCCCTCCTCAGAGAGGTAAGCGAAAACCCTCACAATCCCTTCCTCCCTCCCAATTGTCCTTGAATAACAGGTACGAGGTCTTGGAAATTCAGGGCCAGGTGAATGGAGATGGAGAGGCAAATCTATCTAGTGAGTCACCCAGGGCTTGTCACTCACCCCCATGCCTCAGAACTTCCCCAACCAAGAAGAAAAGAAGAGTAATTGTGGTGGGTGACTCCCTTCTGAAGGGAACAGAAGGGCCCATTTGTCGACCGGATCCTGTGTTTATCCAGTGATAGGACAAGGGGCAATGGGTGTAAACTGGAGCATAGAAAGTTCCACGTTAACATCAGGAAGAACTTCTTTACTGTAAGAGTGACAGAGCACTGGAACAGGTTGCCCAGGGGGGTTGTGGAGTCTCCTACACTGGAGATATTCAAGGCCCGCCTGGACAAGTTCCTGTGTGATGTACTGTAGGTTACCCTGCTCTTGCAGGGGGGTTGGACTAGATGATCTTTTTAGGTCCCTTCCAACCCTTGGGATTCTGTGATTCTGTGATTCTGTGATCCACCCCACAGGGAGGTCTGCTGCCTGCCTGGGGCTCGGATTAGAGCTGTTAAAAAGAAACTCTCTGAACTGGTGCAGCTGTCTGACTACTATCCGCTGCTGGTTTTTCAGGTTGGCAGTGACGAAATTATTACGAGGAACATAAGGGCAATGAAGAGAGACTTCAGGGCCCTGGGACGGCTGGTTAAAGGGTCTGGAGCGCAAGTGGTGTTTGCCTCCATACCTGTTGCAAGCGAGGGTGAAGGGATATATAAGAAGACTCTGCAGGTTAATGTATGGCTACGTGACTGGTGCCAAAGGCAGGGGTTTGGGTTTTTCAGTCACGGGCTGCTGTATGGGACACCTGGTTTGCTGGTGACAGGCGGGATACACCAGTCCCAGAGAAGAAAAAGGGTTTTGGGGCAGGAGTTAGCAGGGCTTATTGACAGGGCTTTAAACTAGTTATGAAGGGGGGAGGGGATTTAACTGGGCCTGTTGGGGACAAGCCCAAGAGGAACATGCTAGGGATTGAAGGATGGAGGGCTAAGGAGGACTATCAATCTCTTGTTTGACTTGTGGGAAAGGATAGCTTTTTAGACCCTGTCCTGCGGGGGAAAAAGGGTACTAGGAGTCGCTCCCTGAAATGCCTGTACACCAATGCACGCAGCATGGGGAATAAACAGGAGGAGTTAGAAGTCTGTGTGCGGGCTAAAGGTTATGATCTAGTGGCAATTACAGAGACATGGTGGGACAGTTCACATGACTGGAATGTGGTCATGGATGGCTATGTCCTTTTTAGGAAAGATAGGTCAGCGAAGCGAGGTGGTGGAGTTGCTCTTTACGTGAGAGAGCAACTAGAATGTATTGAGTTCTGTCCGGGGTCGGATGAGGAGCAAGTGGAATGTCTGTGGGTACGAATCAAGGGGCAGACTGGCACGGGTGATACAGTTGTGGGGGTCTATTACAGACCTCCTGATCAGGATGAAGGAGTTGATGAGGCTTTCTACAGGCAACTGGAAGTAGCCTCGCGACTACATGCCTTAGTCGTCGTGGGGGACTTTAACTACCCCGATATTTGCTGGAAGACTCACACAGCCAGTCATTCACAGTCTAGGAGGTTCCTCGAGTGCATTGATGATAACTTCTTAATGCAAATGGCGGACGTACCAACTAGGAGAGCAGCGCTGCTAGATTTAGTACTCGCCAACAAGGAAGGTTTGGTCGAAGTGGTGATGGTCAATGGCAGCCTTGGCTGCAGTGACCATGAGATGGTGGAGTTTAGGATCCTGTGTAGGAGGAATAGAATACCTAGCAAAGCCACAGTTCTGGATTTCCGAAGGGCCAACTTTGGCCTCTTCAATCAACTGCTAAGGGAAGTCTCATGGGAAAGTGTACTAGGCGGTAAAGGGGCTCAAGATAGTTGGTTAGCATTCAAGGACCACTTCTTCCAAGCTCAGGATCGGAGCGTCCCAATGAGTAGGAAATCAAGTAAGGGATCTGGGAGACCGGTGTGGTTAAACAAGGAGCTGCTGGGCAAACTCAAGTGGAAAAGGAGAATCTATGGATTATGTAAGGAGGGGCTGGCCGCTTGGGAGGAATATAGGACAGTTGTTAGAGGATGTAGGGAGGCAATTAGGACAGCTAAGGCCTCCTTGGAACTCAATCTTGCTAGTTGGGTTAAGGACAATAGAAAGGGCTTCTTCAAATACATAGCAAATAAAACTAACACAAGAGGCAATATAGGCCCACTGCTGAACGAAGTGGGTGCCCTGGAGACAGAGGATATAAAGGCGGCAGAGGTGCTGAATGCCTTCTTTGCCTCTGTCTTTACTCCTGCAGACTCTCCCCAGGGCCCCCGGATTCCTATAGCCCCAGAAGGAGTCAGGACAAAGGAGGAGTTTGCTTTGGTAGATGAGGATTGGGTTAGGGATCAGCTATGCAATCTGGACATCTGTAAATCGATGGGTCCGGATGGAATGCACCCACGGGTGCTGAGGGAGCTGGCAGAGGTCATTGCTAGGACACTCTCCATCATCTTTGGTAAGTCGTGGGAGACGGGAGAGGTGCCTGAGGATTGGCAGATGGCAAATGTCACACCAGTCTATAAGAAGGGCAAGAAGGAGGACCCGGGTAATTATAGACCGGTCAGCCTTATCTCCATCCCTGGAAAGGTGATGGAACAACCTATTCTTGACTCCATCACTAGGCATATCAAGGATGAGGGGGTCATTAAGAACAGCCAACATGGTTTTATGAGGGGGAAGTCATGTTTGACCAACCTTATAGCCTTCTATGAGGAAGTGACTAGGTGGATGGATGATGGTGGAGCGGTAGATGTGGTTTTCCTTGATTTCAGTAAGGCATTTGATACTGTCTCCCAGAGCATCCTCATAGATAAGCTAAGGAAGTGTGGGCTTGACGATCAAGTAGTGAGGTGGATCAGGAACTGGTTGAAAGAAAGAAGGCAGAGAGTTGTGGTCAATGGCGCAGAATCTAGCTGGAGGTCTGTGACTAGTAGAGTCCCTCAGGTCGGTGCTGGGACCAGTGCTGTTTAATATTTTCATCAATGACCTAGATGAGGGAACTGAGTGTACCCTCAGCAAGTCTGCTGATGACACAAAACTGGGAGGAGTAGCTGACACACCAGAAGGCTATTTTGCCATTCAGCGTGACCTGGACAGGCTGGAGAGTTGGGCGGGGAGAAACTTGATGAAATTCAACAAGGGCAAGTGTAGAGTCTTGCATCTGGGGAAGAACAACCCCATGTACCAGTACAGGTTGGGGGTTGACCTGCTGGAAAGTAGTGAACGAGAAAGGGACCTGGGGGTCCTGGTGGATAGGAGGATGACCATGAGCCAGCAATGTGCTCTTGCGGCCAAGAAGGCAAATGGCATCTTAGGGTGCATTAGAAAGGGTGTGGTTAGTAGGTCAAGAGAGGTTCTCCTCCCCCTCTACTCAGCCTTGGTGAGGCCACATCTGGAATATTGCGTCCAGTTCTGGGCCCCTCAGTTCAAGAAGGACAGGGAATTGCTTGAAAGAGTCCAGCGCAGAGCTACAAAAATGATTAAGGGAGTGGAACACCTCCCTTATGAGGAGAGGCTAAGGGAGCTGGGTCTCTTCAGCTTGGAGAAGACTGAGGGGTGACCTCATCAATGTTTACAAATATGTAAAGGGTAGGTGTCAGGATGATGGAGCTAGGCTTTTTTCAGTGATATCCAGTGATAGGACAAGGGGCAATGGGTGCAAACTAGAGCATAGGAAGTTCCACGTTAACATCAGGAAGAACTTCTTTACTGCAAGAGTGACAGAGCACTGGAACAGGTTGCCCAGGGAGGTTGTGGAGTCTCCTACATTGGAGATATTCAATGCCCACCTGGACAAGTTCCTGTGTGATGTACTGTAGGTTACCCTGCTCTTGCAGGGGGGTTGGACTAGATGATCTTTTGAGGTCCCTTCCAACCCTTGGGATTCTGTGATTCTGTGATTCCATCCCAACACACCCGGTCAGTTGCCAGCACCTATAATAAATGCTCGGAACAATGTAGATGTATTCCAGCCTCAGTCTTCTCTGGCAAAGGCTCTGACTGCACCACCCAGGTCTTAGAAGGTAGACGCAGGGACTGTGAGAATTAAGACCTTGGGCCCACTGCAGGAGAAGATCTGGTTCTAGACCATCTTCAAAATCTGAACGCACACAAGTCCGTGGGACCTGATGGAATCCATCCGCAGGTCCTGAAGGAGCTGGCGAATGAAGTTGCTAAGCCACTGGCCATCATACTTGAAAAATCATGGCAGTCAGGTGAAGTTCCCGACGACTGGAAAAAGGGAAATATAACCCCCATTTTCAAGAAGGGGAAAGTGGAAGACCCGGGGAATTACAGACCAGGCAGTCTCACCTCTGTGCCTGGTAAAATCTTGGAGCACATTCTCCTGGACAACATGCTAAGGCACATGAAAAACAACAAGGTGCTTGGTGACAGCCAGCATGGCTTCACTAAGGGGAAATCCTGCCTGACCTATTTGGTGGCCTTCTATGATGGGGCTACAGAACTGATGGATAAGGGTAAAGCAGTTGACGTCATCTACCTGGACTTGTGCAAAGCGTTTGACACTGTCCCACATGACATCCTTCTCTCTAAATTGGAGAGATCTCAATTTGATGGATTGACCACTCGGTGGATAAAGAACTGGCTGGATGGCCGCACACACAGAGTTGTGGTCAATGGCTCGATGTCCAGCTGGAGACCGGTAACGAGTGGTGTGCCTCAGGGATCGGTGTTGGGACCGGTCTTGTTTAACATCTTCATCGCTGACATGGACAGTGGGATTGAGTGCGCCCTCAGCAAGTTTGCCGATGACACCAAGCTGTGTGGTCCGGTTGATATGCTGGAGGGAAGGGATGCCATCCAGAGGGACCCTGACACGCTTGTAAGGTGGGCTGATGCCAACCTTATGAAGTTCAACCACGACAAGTGCAAGGTCCTACACCTGGGTCGGAGCAATCCCAGGCACAGCTACAGACTGGGCAAAGAAGAGATTCAGAGCTGCCCTGCAGAGAAGGACTTGGGGGTGCTGGTCGATGAGAAAATGAACATGAGCCGGCAGTGTGCGCTTGCAGCCCAGAAAGCCAACCGTCTCCTGGGCTGCATCAAAAGGAGCATGACCAGCAGGTCAAAGGAGGCGATCCTGCCCCTCTACTCTGCTATTGTGAGACCTCACCTGGAGTGTTGTGTGCAGTTCTGGTGTCCTCAACATAAAAAAGACATGGAACTGTTGGAACAAGCCCAGAGGAGTGCCACGAGGATGAAAAGGGGACTGGAGCACCTCCCGTATGAAGACAGGCTGAGGAAGTTGGGGCTGTTCAGCCTGGAGAAGAGAAGGCTGCGTGGAGACCTAATAGCAGCCTTCCAGTACCTGAAGGGGGCCTATAGGGATGCTGGGGAGGGACTCTTTGTCAGGGACTGTAGTGACAGGACAAGGGGTAATGGGTTAAAACTTAAACAGGGGAAGTTTAGATTGGATATAAGGAGGAAATTCTTTCCTGTTAGGGTGGTGAGACACTGGAATGGGTTGCCCAGGTAGGTTGTGAGTGCTCCATCACTGGCGGTGTTCAAGGCCAGGTTGGATGAAGCCTTGTGTGGGATGGTTTAGTGTGAGGTGTCCCTGCCCATGGTAGGTGGGTTGGAAGTAGATGATCTTGAGGTCCTTTCCAACCCTAACTATTCTATGATTCTATGATTCCTATGTTTCTCAAATTCCTGAACCTCAAGGCAGTGACTGGAGAACTAAGTCCTTTCCACCATATGAGAATTCAAGGTCTGAGACTAACAGAGTCACCTGAACATACACAAGTCCATAGGACCTGAAGACATGCATCTCAGAGTGCTGTGTGAACTGACCAACATTTACTGAGCTGTTCTTCGTCATAGTTGAAAAATCATGGAAGTCATTACAGTCAAAGTCTTCAGTGACTGTCTAATTATTAAATTTTAAAAATACACATTTTTAAAAAGGGTGGTGTCCTGGGTTTACCAGTAGCCGTTTTTCTCTTTCTTAGTAGCTGGTGCAAGCTCTGTGTTTTGACTTCCAGCATGGGAACAGAGCTGATAACACTGATTGTTTTTAATTGTTGCTAAGTAATGTTTATTCTGGCCAAGGACTTTATGAGTCTCATGCTCTGTAGGGGATGAGGGGAGGCTGGGAAGAAGCAGAGACAGGACACTTGACCTAAGCTAGCCAAAGAGGTATTCCATACCACAGCACGTCATGCCCAGGGAGGTAACTGGGAGTTACCCGGAAGTGCACAATCTCTCTTCGGGGGGGGGGGTCGAACTCGTTTGGCAGTGGCATCGTATTCTCTTCTCTTGTTGTTTTCTCTTATCAATATTATGATTGGTGGTAGCAGTAGTGATTTGTGTTGTACCTTAGTTACTGGGCTGTTCTTATCTCAGCTCGTGGGAGTTACATTCTCTCGATTCTCCTCCCCATCCCTCCGGGAACAGGGAGGGTTGGGGCAGGGGGAGAGGGAGAGAAAGAGGGAGAAAAAGAAAAAGGGGGTGGGGGAGTGAGTGAACGAGCTTTTGTGGTTGGGTTTAAACCACGACAGGCAGTAAGAAAGGGAATACCACACCAATTTTCTAAAAGGGTACTAAAAATGATCCTGGAAACTACCAATGAGTCAGCCTTAACTTAGTGCCCAGTAAAATCAAAGGACAGATCCTCCTTGAAGTTATGTTGAAGGTTATGGAAGAGAGAGAGGTGATTAGAGATTGGTAACATGGATTCAACAAGGGCAAGCCATGCCAGATTAATCTACTGGTCTTCGATGATGGATTTATTGCCTCAGTGGACAAGGGAAGAGCAACCTGGAATTCTATGAGACCTTTATATGATTGCCTGTAACATTCTTGCCTCTAAATTAGAGAACTAGGGTTTGTTGAAGGAACCATTAGATGGATAAGAAATTGACTGGGTGACTGTGTCCAAAGAGTTACAAGTCAATGGCTCAATGTTCAAGTGGAAACCAGTAACAAGTGGTGTCACTTAGGGGTCTGTTATGGTGCCAATATTATTTAATATCTTCATCAATGACCAGACAGATCAAGGAGCAGATCATCCTTAGTGTGATCGCACAGCATATACAGGAAAAATGAGAGATCAAGCCCAGTCAGCACAGCTTCACGAAGGGCGGGTCCTGCTTGACCAACCTGATCTCCTTCTATGACAAGGTGACCAGCCTGGTCAATGAAGGAAATTCTGTGGATATTCACCCATTTGGACCTTAGTAAAGCATTTGGTACTGTCTCCCACAGCATTATCCTGGGGATATCCTGCCTGCTCACAGCCTGTATAGCTGTATTCTTTGCTGGGTTAAAAATTGGTTGGATGGCTGAGCCCAAAGACTAGTGGTAAGTGGTGTCACATCTAGTTAGCAAGTGGTCACTACTGGTGTCCCCTGGGGCTCAGTATTAGGGCCAATGTTGCTTAATATCTTCATTGATGATCTGGATGAGGGGATCAAGTGTACCCTCAGTAAATTTGCAATTGGGTGGGAGTGTTGTTTTGCTGGTGGGTAGGAAGGTTCTGCAGAGGGATTTGGACAGGCTGGATTGGTGGGCTGTGGTAAATGGTATGAGCCGGGTCCTACATTCGAGCCACAACAACCCTATGCAATGCTCCAGGAGTGGAGAAGAGTGGCTGGGAAGCTGTTTGGTGGAAAATGACCTAGAGGTACTGATTGATGGAGTTGAACATGAGCCAGCTTGTGCCCAGGCAACCAAGAAGGCCAACAGCATCCTGGCCTGTGTAAGCAATAGTATAGCTAGCAGGGCCAGTGGCCATCTCCCTATACTGCACACTGGTGAGGCTGCACCTCGAATCCTGTATTCAGTTCTGGGACCCTCACTACAAGAAAGATATTGACATGATGGAGGAGGTCCAGAGAAGGGCAGTGGAGCTGGTGAAAGGCCTGGAACACAAGTCTGATGAAGAATGCCTAAGGGAACTGAGGACGTTTAGTCTGGAGAAGAGAAGGCTCAGGGGGGACATTATCACTCTCTACAACTACCTGAAAGCAGATTGTAGTGAAGTGGGGGTCAGTCTCTTCTCCCAAGGAACAAGTGATAAGACAAGAGGAAATGGCCTCAAACCCCACCAGGAGAGGTTTAGACTGGATATTATGCACAATTTCTTCACTGAAAGGGTGGTCAGGCATTGGAACATTCTGTCCAGAGCAGTGGTGGAATCACTGTCCCTGGCAGTGTTAAAAAACAGTGTAGATGAAGCCCCTAGTGACATGGTTTGGTGGTGGTCTTGGCAGTCCTGGGAAACAGGTTGGAGCTGGTGACCTTTAAGGACTCTTCCAACCTAGCTGATTATATGATTCTATGACATAGACTCTCTCAGCAAGTTTGCAGCTCAGTCTAAGCTGAGTGGTGCTGTTGACACACCTGAGGAAGAGGATGTCATTCAGAGGGACCTTGAAAGGCTTGAGGAGTGGATCCAAGTGAACTTCATAGGGGTTCAACAAAGCAAAGTGCAAGGTCCTGTTCCTGGGTCAGGCAAATATCGGCCTAAAACAGAGTAGAAGAAGAACTGATTGAGAGAAGCCCTGTAGAGAAGAATCTGGGGATGCTGCTCTATGTAAAACTGGACATGAACCAGTAGTGTGCACTCACAGACGAGAAAGCCAATTATACCCTGGACTGCATCAAAAGAAGTGTTGGCCAGCAGGCTGAGAGAGTTATTTTCTCCCACTCCTCCATCTTAGTGAGATTCCATCTGCAGCACTACATCCAGCTGTGGGGTGCCCAGTACAAGAACAACATGGAGTTGTTTGAGTAGGTCCACAGGAAGGCCACAGAAGGCCTTCAGAGGCATGTTCAGAGGCATGGAACACCTTTGTAAAGAAGAAAGGCTGAGACAGTTGGGGTTGTTTAGCATGCAGAAGAGAAGGCTCTGGGGTGACTACATTGTGGCCTGTCAGTATATAAAGGGGACTTATCAGAAAGGTGAATACTTTTTACCTAGGCTTATACTGACAGATCAAGGGGCAACAGTTTTAAATTAGGAGAGGGTCAATTTACACTGGTATAAAGAATAATTATGTTTTTTTACGATGAGGATAGTGAGACACTGAACAGGTTGCCCAGAGAAGTATTGGATGTCTCATCATTGGCACTGTTGTTTGGGGCTTTGAGTTACCTGATTTAGTGAAATATGTCTCTATCCATGGCATAGGATTTGGACTAGATGACCTTTGAAGGTCTTTTCCAACCAAAACTATTCTATAATTCTATGTTCTTATGAAAAACATTCATTTTTATTAAATTTTAGATAGGAACATTTAAGGTGCTTAGTTTCCCAGGGCTTTCAAACTTCTAGAACCAAAGGAAAGCAGTTTTCTCCTGAAATTGTGTGAAGTTGTCTGTCAATTGAGCTGATAATGTCATTCTCATTTTTAATGGAGATGTGTCCAGTTTACAACCACAATGCAGCCAACAGATTTCATGTCAGCCGCATTAAAAATATCAGAATGAGTGGACTTGAAAGTGATCCAGAAGTTAGTTCCTCCAAGTTTGATTTATACTTGTTGTTAGAGTAATTCCATGCCCTCCCCTGTTCCACCAACAAATCAGTATCTTCTATCTTCTTAATATCTTCTTCTATCTACCCAGCAACTTTCATGAACCATTTATTTTCATCTTTTGGAAAAATTAAATAATTTTGTCCTGCATAAAGCTTTACATATTCATACTCTCACTGTTAAGCACATGCAAGAGGCAATAGTTGTATCACAAAAAAAAAAAAAAAGAAAAATCCAAACATATAAAATGCGCCCACTATACATGCAAAAAGTTGCATGCAAGCTGTCCTAAGCATATGTTTCAGACAGTTTTATCTGCAGTTATCTGTTTGTCTGTTTTCTGCTTCCACCTAGTCCAGATTTAAAATAAATACTCTGCATTAAACAGTCCTATCCTGTTTTGCAAAGTTAATAATCCTCTTTCTATATATTTAGGGTGGAGTAGGAAGTGATTTTATTTTCACCCTCATTCCTATGACTTACAGAAAGTGATTACAGGACTTATCAAACCCTGACTTCATGTCATGCGACCACATCTTAACGGTTTTATGTGTGTACATTGGAACTTCTATAAATATTCCCATCCCCATTCAGCTGTTGTCTGGAGTTTCATCTTCAAATGGCTATTGCAGCTCCCTCAGCTTTGTTATTGGCTAGTAGCTTTGTTTTTGTTTTGAAAAGGAAAAATGTAAGTCAATTTGTGTGATATATGGTATTCCTCAAGTCCTGAGTGGTGTCCAAACTCTACAGATATTAAGTCATGGAAGAAATTTTCAAAGTAGAAAAAAGTCAGTTTTCTGTCTGTAGGCATAAAATGCAGTATACTGACTGTTATAAAAATTCCGTCTTAGCCATGGTCTGATTTAATTATTTTATTAAAATTGATTAATATCAAGAACCAATAAGCAAGCAGTGCTGGGTGCGTAGGGGAGTCTCTGCTTCACCAAGATGCACACCGGGGTCTTTGAGGTCCAGTCTCTTACACTTCTTGGTCTTGGGTCTCAGCCAGTCTTCTTCATCTGTACCTGGATGCCGACGTGGCCCCTTTTCATTGTTCCTTCCTTGTTGCCAATGTCTGCTTTTCGGTGAAGAAACTTCTTGGAAGAGGAACTGAACCCTTTGGTAATTTATTGATAAAGAATCATTTATCACAAGCTTAATCACAGCCCTGGTTCTATCCTTATATGGTTATTTAGTCAAAGCATAGTTTTCACAAACCCCTGTAACAGGGTGTATCTCTTGGTTACACAATCCCTTCCTTAAAGCACTCAAGCAGCAAAACAACGCCTTTAAGCACCTTATTATTTTAACAGTCAAAAATGATTAAAAAGAAGACTATTCTATTTCTTTGTTTCTTCTTCTCTTCCTTCATTATATTGACAGCAACACTTATTATAACCAAAGTCGTTTTTATACATCCTGCACATGGTACACTGGTGTCGTGGTTTAAACCCAACCACAAACCTCGTCCACTCACTCCCCCCCCACTTCTTGCCCTCCCCCTGCTTCTGGAGGGATGGAGAGGAGAATCAAAAAGAATGCAACTCCCACGGGTTGAGATAAGAACAGCCCAGTAACTAAGGTATAACACAAATCACTACTGCTACCACCAATAATAATAGTGCTAAAGGAAATAACAAGAGGAAAGAATACACCACCTCAACACCAGCCGACCAATAACTCACCCCACTCCCCCCAGCCAAGCACCGACCGATACCTCGTCCAACCCTGCAGTCCCTCTAGCCCTTCTGGGTCACTCTCCGTTACATCCTGGGCATGACGTGCTGTGGTATGGAATACCTCTTTGGTCAGTTTGGGTCAGGTGTCCTGTCTCTGCTTCCTCCCAGCCTCCCTTCCTCCCTGGCAGAGCATGAGGCTCAGAAAGTCCTTGGCCAGACCAAACATTCGAGCAGCAACTGAAAACATCGGCGTTATCAGCACTGTTCCCAGGCCAAAAGATCAAAGCACAGCACTGTACTAGCTCCTAAGAAGGAGAAAAATGACTGCTGCTGCTCAACCCAGGACATTATCCACCCCTTATTCCATACCATTCACGTCATGCTCAGATCCCACATCTTCAATATGCCATCACTCTTACATATATATATATATATATATACATCTACATATACACAGAGAAAAATATCATTTCTTAGTGCATGGACCTATAAAGCTGCTGAGTCCATCTGGTTCATGATGTCAGGCTCCATCTCTTGTTACAGTCTCTTAGAGCAGGAGAGGCTGTGTGCAGTGTTCACACTCATGAATAACCTGGTCAATAGTGTCCATTGCTGAGTCCACCCCTCGATCATGAGTCCATCTCTATGTCGCATATCTGCCCTGATGGCCTGAAGTGCCATGGGCCCACCAGGCTCAAAATAATTCACTGACCCCTTCAGCAGTTTCTGCAACTTGTTGCTGGGGACTCCATAGAGCTGCCTTCCATCTCCGACGCTTCCAAAGCACTGGAGGTGCCCAGTGGACCAGATACTCGCTCATACTGTCCCACACACCCTGCCACTCATGACTGTCCAGCCTTGGGGAAGATCTCTTGGCCCTCCCATATTGTGGTCTAACCCCAGACAAGAAGCAAACCCGACTCTGCTTAACTTCTGAGATCAAACAAAATGGCCGCGGGTAGAACACCCTCTGTGTGTGTGCCAACATGCTGATCGCCATCACAACCAGCAGGCAGGTCCCAAGGGTACCCACAGGCCATTCGAACCCTTCAGAACTCTCCAATGACGCTGCTGTACTTGTCCCTGGGGCTGGTGCAGCTGCCGTGCTTGCCGGCTCTCCCACCACCAGCTTCTCTTTTCCTGGGTGCAGCTCTTCCTCCTCTGCCGTGCTGGGAAATGCTGCGTGGGCTCCTGCATCCTCCTGCGGCTCTGCGGGCGGCTTCCGGGGGACGCTCTCGGCCGCCACGAGGCTCGGCTCCTCCGCTGAGCTCGGCTCCTCCGCGGGGCTCGGCTCCTCGGCCGCCTCCTCCCGCTGCTCGGCAGCCGCCTTCCTCCCGGCCTCGGGCCCCGCTCCCGCCGCCGCCTGGTCCCCGGGGCCGCTCTCCCGGGCCGCTTCGGCCGCCGCCGGCTCCCGGGACCGCTCCCCCTCGGCTCCCCGCAGCTTCACAAAGACGGAGGCAAGGACAAGGGCCAGGGCGGTGAAGAGCAGCGGGACGGCCGGGTACAAGTCCACGGCCACATCCATCCCTCCCTGCTCTTGGAGCCCACCCGTATTACAAGTCATTGCCATAAAGTACAGTGAAACAAAAACCTTAGCCCAAGCCCCACACTTGATAAACACTAACACAGGGAATAACGGCTCTAAGTAATGTGCTACATTCTGAAGCTCTGAGAGCAAGAGAAACAACTTTGAGAGCCAATAAATCAGCACTGTGACGACTATTAATCTGATCATCTCCGTCGTTATCTCAACCCTTCGTGCCCCACGTTGGGCGCCAAAAAAGAACTGTAGTGGTTTAAACCCAACCACAAACCTCGTCCACTCACTCCCCCCCCCCCACACTTCTTGCCATCCCCCTGCTTCTGGAGGGACGGAGAGGAGAATCAAAAAGAATGCAACTCCCACGGGTTGAGATAAGAACAGCCCAGTAACTAAGGTATAACACAAATCACTACTGCTACCACCAATAATAATAGTGCTAAAGGAAATAACAAGAGGAAAGAATACACCACCTCAACACCAGCCGACCAATAACTCACCCCACTCCCCCCAGCCAAGCACCGACCGATACCTCGTCCAACCCTGCAGTCCCTCTAGCCCTTCTGGGTCACTCTCCGTTACATCCTGGGCATGACGTGCTGTGGTATGGAATACCTCTTTGGTCAGTTTGGGTCAGGTGTCCTGTCTCTGCTTCCTCCCAGCCTCCCTTCCTCCCTGGCAGAGCATGAGGCTCAGAAAGTCCTTGGCCAGACCAAACATTCGAGCAGCAACTGAAAACATCGGCATTATCAGCACTGTTCCCAGGCCAAAAGATCAAAGCACAGCACTGTACTAGCTCCTAAGAAAGAGAAAAATGACTGCTGCTGCTCAACCCAGGACAACTGGTCACAGGTGCATTGGTAACAATGATTCCCAAGTTCTTGACACGAATCATTCCCATATTACGTACACTGACTTAAAATCAAATGTCATCATTTATGTCTCGATTCAGTATCACATTATTCAGGAACAGAATCTTAGACTTGGCACATTTGAAAAGCAGATGGGTGTAATTCCTCTGTCTCTCTCCACCCTTCTCCCACCTTGTTGATCTCTTTCCCTGTTCAGATTCTAGTCCTAGGAAGAAAACTGAAACACAGCATACTTGCCAGTTACAAAGCCATGAACATCATGAGGACTCCTGGATAATTATTTAATCCTTTCTCAATATGCAGCATGGTTGAATGCATGCTGTATGACATTGCCTAATAAAAAGTACTTTTTCCTCAGAAAGTAAAATTAGGAGAATAAAAATAATTACCTCTCCCAAGCAATATGATTCCCTGGTGGTGGTTTTTTTTTTTTTTTTTTTTTGATTGAAAGTGCTGAGATCTTGTAATTCTATTATACCGATAATGGAGTACTACAAAATGATACTGCTCGCATGTTGTAGGTGTGTAGTTCACTTCAACATCTGAATGTAATAATTTTGCTCTACAAGACAAAACTATGTATTCTAACAGACAACCTTAAATAATCTGAAGGTTAGAAAATAGAACAACAGGCAAACATAGGTTGAGGCTGCAAACAAAGAGACACAGGGATGTTATTTTCAAGAAATGAGAAGACTACAGAAAAACAACATTGTTAACAGATTTAAATCAAATGTGAGCTGCAATTTACATTTGAAATATTAGACCTAATGCCTTTCAAATTGTCTAAATATAATCTCCAGTTTTGCCAATATATATTAAATTGAATGCATCTGTCACTTGATGGTGTCATGTAAAAGCTGTGAATAATCCTTAAGATTATTTACTTCTTCTGTATCAGAGAAAGAGAGGGAATGATCAGATTTCCAGGCTTTGCCAAAATTGTCCTCTCCAATATGATTATATATTCTGATAGGAAAATGGAATTTTTTAACAGATAAAAAATAATAAAGAAAAAAGTCCAGATGTTTAAATGCTGAGGAAACTTTTAGTCAAAATAGAGATTAGTAGGGAAGAATAATGATTACATATAATCTAAGTGAGGCAAGCAAACACGAAACAGATTTTTGCTTTCATTTCAGTACTGAAACGCAACATTTCATTTTCCATCCAACTTTTTGTACATTTATTTGTTTAATAAATAGTACCTTTCATAGAGAAGTAATAAAATGCTCCATAGATGTATTAGTATGAAGACCACAATCAAATCATATAAATCCAGCTTTCTAGGTTATATATCAGCATACTGTCATCAATAAATGTGGTAGAGTATATACGGAAAGGGGAACAGAGAGCAAACTCTTTGGAGATTTATTGAGTAGGTAAACCTGGGAGATTTGAGGAATAGACTATGAAAAGCACATCTAAGAAGAACAGAGTTTTGCAAATATATGTTTGCGGGCACAAACTTTATTGCAAATCGTCTGTCTGGCTTTACATCATGAACCACTGAGTCATTTTAGACAGGGAAGGATAAAAAATATAAAAACATTGTAAGAATATTTCTTGAATGTTAAGTTCCTGCTTGCATTGTTTAGTGTTTCAATTGTTCTTAAAAGCTTGATTATAGCCTCAAGTACTGAACAAATGATGATGCACAGCTATTCTTGTTTTATAAGACTTAAATTGGTAGTAAGCTTTCAGTTCTCCTCACTGTATCTTTAGGAATCCAGTGGTCATATGTTCTTATTTGAGGGACAAAAGTACAAAATCAAGATTCTCTGAAAATATGTTATATTTAAGCTTAAGCAATTTTGAAGAAATGTTACCTGAAATGACCAATTAGTTCCTTGATACCAAAGTGTTCTCTTCCTGTTGGGGACTTAACACTGAGTGACTATTGTGTGATGTAAGATATCAACTACAAAGCAATTATTAAAGAGATAATAAAAAATCAAAAAAATTTACTACTGGACTGTTGACTCCCTGCTTGCATTGTTCAACACTGCAATTGATCTAAATAGTATTGGTTATTCCCTGAAGTGCCACACAAATGGCAAAACTGATATTTCCTCAAAATTCAACCACTGACAGTAGAATTTTTGCAAGATTGGTGTAGGGTTTAGAATGTGGGATGAGGCTCATGCTGCCTGCTTTAAGTGGTCAGCCCAAGTTTTACTAGTCTCTGTAAGGAGCTGCTTTTTCTCAGTGGACTGATTAGCATTCCTTGATGGCTTATCCATTAAATGTAAACATTTAAGATCTTCAAAAATTAACTCCGCATTTCTGCTGAGAATATTCTGGGCACAGGATTATATCTACCATATCACTTTCTGTGATGCTTCTTTCCAAATTTTATGTCCTAAGTTTAATGCCAGTTTAAAAGTTTACTGGAGTTTCTTTCTATAATTGTGTCTTGGCACAGGGATTAATATATCAAAAGATGATAAAAATTATATGTGGGCACTTAAGCCTAGGCCAGAGACACCTAGAAGAATACTTTGTTCTGTCTGGAGTGTGTCTGAACTGTATCATTGTATAAGGTCCTTCAAGGTTCCAAAGCTCTGATTTCTCTTCTGAGTGACATCGTCATCTTGAAAGAGAACATCTTAAAAAGCTGCATTCCGCAGGTGCTTCCATCTGTGGCATAATGTGAGAAACCTTATGTATGTGGTTGGAAACCTAGTTGTAGGTGTGGTAGGAAAGCTAACTCTTGAGGGGTTCAACTCACAGGTTAAGAAATGAAAGAAGGAAAATTATTTGCAGTTATTCTGCATATACGAATAAAAATAATGACCTCAGAAACAAGGGACTGCATACTACATCTAAAACCTTAAAGGGAAGCAAGAGTTTTGGAGTTCGTTGTTGAAGTTTTACTTTTAAAATATTCTATACATCATTCTGGAAGTAAAGAAAACAGAAAAAAAAAAAAAAACAAAACAAAACAACCACCAAGGACTAAAGGTAAAGAGAAGAACATAAGAAAAACTGCACAACTATGTCGCTGGAAATGACAGATCACTGATGAAAGCATAAAAGAGACAGAGCAAAATATGTGGGGACTGACCATGGAAAGGAGAGTTGTGAGCGTATTAACACTAGTCAAAATGTTTAATCAATAGTAACACAGCAACAGTTTCAGAGGATGAAAGACTAAGAACATGTAAACAAACCAAGGAATAAAAGTTTCTTATAAACACAGACTGCAGAAGAAGCAAGATGGAAAACATGTAAAGCATATTTCATAAAAAGAGATTAAGAAGTTAAGCCTCAATGATCTAACTCAATTGTACATATGTCTTAAGCATGTATACAGTTGCTTTATTATAATACAGGAAAATACTGATACAGGAAAAAACCTACTGTGGGAATAAAAGTGATACATAGGTCACTTTCCTATTTTGGGAGAAAGAATAAGGAGATATTTTCATAACACCTGCTCCAATTTTCCCAACTTTTCCCCAGACTTCCTTTCATACATGTGATAAGAGATGAGATCTTAAGAGACAGTATAAACATTTCAAACTCAAGGAGAGAAGGAAATGATAGATTAGGATATAGGCAGTATTAATAGAAACTAGTTTTATAACCCAAAAACATCTTCAAGTGACTTTAAGGTATCTCCTAATATATGATTCATAGTTCCTTTTCTGCCATTTAGAATTATGACACCAACATCTCTACAATTTCTAAGAAGCAGTTTTCATTTGCAATCTGATATTTACGGGTCAATAACATTGAAAGGAGTTTTATCAATATTACTTTAACTTTATTTGATTGAGTTATTTCAGTGGCACCTTACAATTTATACAACTCAACAAGGCAAGCAATAAAATATGATACAGCAAGTGACAGCTGTCATGGCTTAAACCCAGCCAGTAACTCAGAAGCATGCAGCCGTTCGCTTATTCCCCTGCCTTCTTCCCCCCCATCTCCTTTGGGCACAACGGGGAGGAGAATCTGAAGAATGTAAACCCCACAGGTTGAGATAAGAACAGGCCAATAACTAAAGTAAAATATAATTCAATACAAAACTACTACTACTAATAATAATAATGATAAGGGAAATAACAAGGGAAGAGAATATAAAACTAAAAAGGCAAGGGGAAAAAAATTATAAACCCAAGTGGTGCACAATGCAATTTCTCACCACCCACCAATCAATACCCAGCCTGACCTGAGCAGTGATCTGCCCCTTCCAGGTGACTCCCCCCAGTTTATATACTGGGCATGAGATGTTGTGGTACGAAATAGCCCTTTGGTTAGTTTGGGTCAGGTGTCCTGTCTGTGCTTTCTCCCAGCTTCCCGTGCCCCACCTCACTGGCAGAACATGAGACTGAAAAGACCTTGATCGAGGTAAGCATTATTTAGCAACAACTAAACCATCAGTGTGTTATTAGCATTTTTCTCAGACTAAAGCCAAAATTACATAAGCTGCTAGCAAGCAGAAAAATAACTGTTACAGCTGAACCCAGGACTCACCATAGAATACTTGTAGCCACAAGTTTAAATGAGCTCCTTTTACATGCTTTTTCAGTTTTTCCTATCAATGAAAGGGAAAATGTAACATGAATGGCTAACCAATGATATTTAGAATGTTTGAAACATAATTTAGTATCTTTTTTACATTATAGTAGAAATTTCTTTGCAATTGATAGCTTGTATAAAGAAATCTGGACAACACAAGCTTGCTCTAAATTACTGTGACAACATTGTTTTCTTATTCTTGACACTAATCATTGGTACATGTGTGGTTGCTCATTTTATTCATTGTGCAACTTTGAGAAGAGCAGATAATTCCCATGAGTCCAAGAGTCAAGCCATAAGATGCAAGCTGACCAGCAGATGATAACAATTTAGATTTGTTTCTTGCATCCTGAATATGGTCAGTGTACAGTTCTGCCATTTATAAGCCATATACTAGGATATTCCTGTAGGCTTCTAAGTAGTTAAAGTAGAAAAGTGACCCTATAAAAATGTCCCCATATTTGTGGTTGGAGGCCTTCCACTTGCTGCTTCTTCACCACTTATGTACTTCAACACTTACCATTAGCAAAGTATATGTTACATTTCATTCCAGATTCTGTACTTTGGAAACAATGAGAGTGGGAGAGAGGGCTGTGAAGGAATAAATACTTGGACCTAAGGGGTCATTTTATGCTTGGATGAAGGACGAAGGCATTTTAGATTGTAGGGGTGTGGGCTGGCTACTACTGAGCAACCTAATTTCATGTTTAGTATAAATTGACAGTCTTCATGCAGAGCAATGAGCTATAAAATTACAAAAGCTATGCCACAATTAGCTTTTCCTGTTTTAGGTCTGCATAATATTTAAGACAGTGTATTTTATTTTGCCAATTTAAAGATTCTTATTACAAAATTTTTTATTAGACCACCTAGTTCTCCACTGTTCCAAGGTGAAATTATTTCCTGCCGTATATTTACCAACGCTTTGTCTCAATAGACATAGTTTTTCCTAATTTTAAGTATCCTGACGGAAGTTATTCCATGGCCTAATAGATTTCACTGTCAAGAAGCTTTTATCTGAAATTCTGCTGAAGTTTTGCCTTTCTTAATCTCATCCTATTACTCAAGAATGATGCACCCTAAGCCAACATAAATATTTCTTCTTCTACCCAGCAGTTAAACCCCTCCAGGAGTCGTGAGCTGTCATCATATTTCTTTATTAGTTATTATTCAGACACAGTTAGAGGTATCCTCAAAGTACGGCATTTTATCATAGGAGATGTTAAAATTGCTAGCCAAGGTTCCATTCCAACTGTAGACAGTAACTACTGATATCCATAGTGCAATTATGATTATATTATATTATGAGTATATTATGATATACTGATATCCATAAGTACAATTGTATACATCCTGTTTTCATCTCACTGTGTTTACAATAGCACAGAATACATTCTTTCCATTTCCTTTTCATACTTTATTGTTGTTACCTTTTTTCTTTTCTACATTATGCACAGTGAAACACAAGCTAAAAAGCCAAAAGCCAAATGCACAGTTATTGCTTCAAAGATATCATAAGCTATAAAGATAAGTGACTCATGAAAGAAGTTACAGACTGAAGGACCATTTACTGCTGCTAAAGTTGTGTAATACAAACTGTCAAAAAACTCCCAGTTTCAGCCTTTAGCACATTAACTCCTTTTCTGTTTCATGAGTGAAGAGGAAATTAAACAGTAGGGAAAAGCCCTATGACAAGTCAGGAAAGAATTTCCGTGTGCTTAGGAATGACTGTAGAACTGGGGACCATGGCCAGTAATACTTTTCTTGGCTTTTGTATTGTGGAACAGGTGTTAAGACACATCTGCAGATTACTAAGGCAAAGTTGGACTGGCTTTGGAAGCAAGGAGAAGATTACTGACTTTAAGGTGATAAAATTCCAGAAAAGACTGGAAATGAAGTCTCATTTTTCTTGCATATTAAAATTTACACTTGAGAGTATAAACGAAGGAGTATTCATAGTAATCGAACAGGAGGTGATGAGGTCTGATGTAAAAGCTTTTGGTTAAAATAAAAATTTGTGCAGGATGGGATCTAATTCATTTCTACTAAATAAAGCAATGATGTGCTTTTGCTTAAGTACCACAAAACTTCAATTACTTCCTTCTCTGTCGTAAGCATTTACAGAGTCATGTCTAATTCCAGTACACACCTGTTTTCCAGTATTACAGTTATGTGCTTTAAAAACAACTGCTTCTCTTTCTTATGTGTACTTTTAGATTAATTTCCCAACCAGTTTTTAAAAACATTTTTTCTGAGCCAAATTTCTTTCACTGCATGTTTCTAATAATTCTGTAGCATTAGGTTTCTAATGGATACCAGTAAATCACTCTAATCTAACATAGTTTGTGATTGTTATTAAGATGTTGTTTACTATTTCATTGAGATCATAAATTAAAATGTTGGAGATTACTAAATGTGACATCTTTCCAACAGGCTCCTCTTAAGTTGTGGCTACTTATTAAGGTGGGTTTTTTGTTCACAGCTTATTTAGTATGTCTGTAGTCCCTATCAGCCTCAATTTGATTCACAGTAGACGTGTGTACCCATATATTACGGGTATGCATGGGTGTGTATTGTTGGGATTTTTGTGGGGTTTATATGTTTTCCTTTCCAGTTCTTGTGGCTTCATTTTATAATTTTTTTTTTCCACTGATGTCTATTTTGTGTGCAAGAGACTTTGCTCATTGTAAGCAGCTGCAGGAATGTATGTCGCATCTCAGATTAAAAGAAATATTTAATTTACTCAATATGGAGCAGACTGTGACTACTTGTAGATTCTGTTGTAGGAAGAAAACCTGCATTTAGATCAAATTATGTAGATGGGGTTTTAGACCATATAGAGTTGTTGTGTTCACTCCTTTTCTCATCGATGTCCTGCATGCTTCAATCTCCTTTTAATTTATCAGAAAACAACACTGATATGTCTAACTTAAAACTGAAGGAATATACTTTTGTGGAACTCTTTGGCTTGAATCATGGGGAAAAAAATGGCTTCTTTTCTCTGTATATTGTAACTGAGATTAAGGTTAAAACTGAAGTTTTGCTTAAAACTGAAGTTTTGCTTAAGTGGCACAAAACTTCAGTTACCTTCCTCTCTGTGATAAACCTTTACAAACTCATGCTGGAAATTAACTAAAAGGGGTGGAGAGGTCTTTGGTGTTTTTTCTATGGACAGTGATGGAAATTTCAAGAGTAGAGCTGACCAAATTCTTATAAAATTCCTTCTTTTTTTCAGTAGAATTCACTACTACCCTCAGCTGTGTTAGTTACTGGAATTTACAGGCAGCCCCTTGTTAGGATTTATTTATCCACAGTTATCTTTCTGGAGCTATACTTAAATGCACTGGCTCTGAAGGATGAAAGGATATTGAGAAAAAAGAAAATAATCCTGACATGCCCAAATTCTTCTTTGTGAGTTGATCAGAGGTACAAAGATAGAACCTACAGTGATCTCAAAAAAACATTAAATGTGCAGAGAACACAGAAATACATCTTGTATTTCCATGTACCAGTTCCTTTCCAGCTGTCCTGGTTTCAGCTGTAACAGCTACTTTTCATCCAGGAAGCTGGTACAGAGCTGTATTTTGGCTTCAGTCTATGAATAATGCTGATAACACACAAACGTTTTAGTTGTTGCTCAGTAGCCCTTACCCTGATCAAGGACTTTTCAGTTTTTCATGCTCTGCCAGTGAGGAAGAGCACAAGAAGCTGGGAGCAAGCAGAGACAGGACACCTGACCCAAACTAGCCATGGAGGTATTTCATACCACAGCATGTCATGCCCAGTATAGAAACGAGGGAGTCACCTGGAAGGGGCAGATCACTGCTCAGGTCAGGCTGGGTAGTGGTCAGTGGGTGGTGAGTAGTTGTACTGTGCATCACATGTTTTCTGAGCTTTTATTTCGTTGTTGTTGTTGTTTCTTATTGTTATCATTGTTATCTTTAGTAGTCTTTCTATTATCACTACATTTTACTTTATTCTGGATATTAAACTGCTCTTATCTCAACATTGTTACATTCCCTTGATTCTGCCCCCCCCATCCAACTCTGGGGAAGGGGGAAGAGGGGGTGAGTGAGCATCTGCATGGCGCTGAGTTACCAGCTGGGTTTAAACCGTGGCACCAACTTTATAAATTTTCTTTGAGACTTCTCTCATCTCCCTTTTATTTTTAAATTAAAAAAAAAAAAAAAAAAAAAGAGGAAAATCAAGGAGAAGTGTAAAAATTAATGCTACTCTGAGTCACACTGTGCCTATAGACTGTAGGTGTGCAAACATGCATCCTTTTAACGGTCAGACGTTGCTACTCAGAACGCACAGCCTTTTATGGTAAATTAGATGCAATTTTTTCATTATCTTCAGACAATACATTTTTTTCTGATATGTCCTTAGTATATATTGTGTTGTGTTTTCTATGACTGACCTGAAGTTATAGCATACCTACCAATGAAAAAACCACTCTGAAATTAAAGAAAACATCCTGTGTGCTCAAAGCAGTGTACAGTGTAGGACTGTCTAAAGCTTTCCCTGGTTCTGGTACCTTCACAGGCTGCTTCGCTGTTCCAAGATTAAACTACAAAATCCAGTAGTGCATTTTTGCAAGTATTTTGACAACTTATTTCATCTAAGAAATACAAAGAACATGAGAGATAAATTGTTATTTATTGTGTAAGAATTGGGTTTTCAAGAGTTAGTGAGATTGCTGTTAACAAGGGTAACCTCTGAAAAAAAACATGAAAAATGGACTAAGTTGATGTGACATATATAGTACAGATGAAGTATGATTATTCATAGAACCATAGAATAGTTTGGACTGGAAGGGACCTCCAGAGGTCATCTAGTCCAACCCCCCTGCAATAAACAGGAACATCTTCAACTAGATCATTAATCTGTTGAAAAAAGCTTAAGTTTCATAAAAAAGAAGGGATAAGGAACATGGCTTGTGGCACTTCATCTTCTATGGAATGAAACTGCACATAAACAGTGACAGAAGGCTTGCTGGTGCATGGTTACAGCTGCTGGTGCTCAGAGTGCATAGCTATTATCAGAGGCCATGGTTGTTTTAGTTCCAGGGTCTACCTTTATGTGCTATAAATAATCACAAAGTCAACCATCATCTTCCACAGTGTCTGATTATGTGCCATACAACAGATCAAGTATTTCTTGTGCTTATACCACCTGAGTTATGTTTGTCTCGTGGTAATTTTGCCATCCGTGAACTTACTAGAGATTTTCTCTACCCATCCAGAACAACTAAGTACAAAATCTCAGATAAAACTACTCCTGCCTGCCATCCCCTTGGGAAACAGATTTGAACTGGCTGCAGAGAATCTCTTTTGTTTTTCTCTTTTTCGTGATGTTGTGGTTGTAGGAAGAGATTTAACCAGGCGGTCTGAATGTGGGACTCACAGATGACCAGTGAAGGTAGGTGAAAACTGAAAAATCATTGACAGACATCATACCAGCAGGAGCTGGAGCCAACATGAAGCCACAGAGTTTGGCTTATGTGCACCTAAAGAGCTGTGAAAATAAGGGATTTTTACCATGGAACTGCCAGTTAAACTGGGAAATTCTACTCCTTCAGTGGGATAGCTAGAATTATAGTTAATGCATAGGACCCCTTGCAATCATCCATCATGTCACTTAATAATAGGTCACTTCAGAAAGTAGCACATTAACTGATAGACTGTAAGAGCCCTAAATGAGTCCTTATCAACGTATTTTAAATGTTCCTTAGTTCAGAGTTTATGGCCTTGGCAGATCACCTCTTTCAATACCAGAGTTCAGAGGTTATTGTCTTCCGAAATAATCATAGCTATTTCATTCTAACCTAGAAGTCAGTCTTCCATCTAATACAGCCAATCAATCTACACAAAATCGGAAGCTGCAGAAAATGTCTATGCATGTGTAATAATAGCATAATAGCAGTAGTAACAGGGTATAAAAATGCTTTCATTAAGACAGCAATAACATGATCTCTTCGAGTGAGCACCCACAAAGAATCATCTTCTTCCTCTTACGATAAATAAGTTTGTATAACTAGCTGGACAAACATCTATAACATGTAGAAGGCTAAATTAAATGCAGTGAATTTCCACTGAATAATGCAGTGATGAATCTTTTAAAAACTTCTCAAATTGTAGGAGAATCATAGAATGGTTTGGAAGGGATCTTTAAAAATCATCTAGTCCAACCTCTTTGTCGTGAGCAGGGACATCTACTACATGCGGTTTCACTAGTAGAATTTTCCTTATAAAAATTCAATTTCCCCTGATAGTATAAAACGCTTAATATTTTCATACCCCGGCTTTTTTGCTTAAGTCAGAAAATTTTGTATTGTGTCTAGCCCAGTCTTGATGTTTAGAAGCTGGAAATGAAAACTGTTTATTGTCCAAGAAATACTGTGTTACACTATTGTATAGCATGTGTATGGAGTGTTAGTTAATAAGGTAGAAAACAATAATTCCCACCATGTTGTTCCAGGATGCATTTTTGCACTCTCTAAAAAAGTTGCTGAAAATGAAACTACTATATGCATAATCATTTCCACATTGCAAAGTATCATGCTAATTAGCCCACACTACAATTACAGTCATACAGATTTAAAATATAAATTTAGAAATTGGGAAAACACATTTCTTTAAAAAAATGAATTTTTGTTTGATCAGTTATATTAATTTAGCCAAAGGTATTTAGTACATAAGCACTAAAAGATTCAAAAATATGTACGCAGAACTTCAGTCAGAATAATATGTACCCATAAGTTCACTTTGCAACCTAATTTTTTATGTATTAAGGTGAAGATTAACTTTGTGTTAAGTTTTTCATTGTGTCTTGGAACGTGGACTTAGATGGACATGAAGTCACATTGCCAGGAAGGATAATTAACTTCTCAGCACCCTCATCTGACTTTTACTACACTACCAGGAGTAGAAAACCAAGGTGATTTTGCTTCAGTCTGTGTCAGCCACTGATGTCATGGAGACATGTAAGAGACTGTGCAATTTCTGTTCTCTCCAACAGTGAGAGTATAAATATGAGTGTAATTTGTCAGACCAGACCAGAAGCCTGACTTTAGAGTTCTTCTCAAGAGAATATCTGAGGGAAGATGAAAACCAGGACAAGCGTATATGTTACCTTCCTCTGCTACTTCTGAATCAAATGTACCTTTTATTTATATGGCAACACTCTTTAGATGTGTCTTCCATGAATCTCTCTAGTCTCCCCTTATATTTGTTTAAACTTTCAGCATGAACAGTTTTCTTTGGCAGGGAGCTCCCAGCAGCAGCACCCACTGCTTGAGACAGTACATTCTTGTGTGTATTCCTTTATGCCATTTAATTCTTCCACTGCAAGAGACAGTGTGTATATCTCGTAATCTGAAGCTGATGCTGGTTTATAAATGGGATGTGGATTTAGATTACTATTAAGCAAACATGAATTTAAAGCTCATTTTATGTTGTCGGTCATACCATAATACTGGAAGGAAGACGCATTTTACCTCTTACAAAAGTGAAAAAATCTCACAAAAAATTAAATGACCCAGTCATATCGAAACACCATGTTTTGAATGCTTCATTTAAAAAAAAAAAAAAAAAAATTCCTTTTGCTTTGTTCCAGGGCAAAAACTGAAATGCTAAATTCATATTCCCATGTGTCAGAAATCCTTCAACATACAAGACAGCTTAAGGGAAACTATCTCATGAGAGAGATATTAATCAAATGGAAGTACTACAGCATTACGACAGGATCCTATTTAAATCAAGGAAATAGGCAAGCAGGCAAGAAAGGAAATATTTTATAATTTTGCCATTGATTTCAATGAGAAAAAAAAAAAAAGAATACAAAAAATTCCCATCTCTCCTGTGAATATAAACATGAAAATGAAATTCAACAGCTATGTGTATCTTTGACATGTTTCAGTAAACTGTTTCAGTATAATTCACCTAGTCAGTAGACCATAGTGTTTGCAGTTTTTCTTCACAGGCTTTACTGCTAACATTAGACCTGTCCATTCCAAATAAGCAGTCAGTTTGGATCCAGGTGTTTTTTTACTGAAATAGGTAAATCTGCTTCTGAATACAATAGAATCCAAATAAGTTTGTTTATGAGGCCTACCTTGTTACCTAATCTGATTCTGCAGCCCATGGCAGACTCTTCAATACTTAAAAAAAATAAACTAAAATAGCATTATGTAGAGAGATATGACATGTGTGCATAATAGCATTGTATGGAAATATATATATTCTGTAAAGATAAGCTTAATATTATAACTATAGAAATATGTATTTTTATCAAACATAAATAATATGTATATATATAGAACAAACCAATCTGTAATTCAGCAGGTTTTTTAGATGATAGACTGTCAAAATACTATGCAATATATTGTCCAAGAACTAAATGTGATTAAGGACATCAAACACAAAATAGATTTTATCAGTTTTCAAGCTTGGAACACATTTCTTTCTACTTTCATAATAAGGAATACAAAATCCTGTTGTTTCATGCTGAGTTAGTTATTTTGATTACTTTTTATGTGAAATGTACATGTTGTATACCAAAACCACTATGACGTATGCCATAGAATCTACAAATCTTTACATTGTAAGCATATTAAAAATAACTGATATTAAATTTTTTTTTTTTTTTCTAATTTAAAGCTACTTGAAGCCTTTTAGGTCTTTAAGAGTCGTGGAGATATTTTTTCAGAAATTAAGGTTGTGATTTTTCTCTTGCAATATGATAAATCAAGAAAATCTCTGCTGATTGTGCCACGAAGGCTATCACCAGTGTGAAGTGAAATCAACATTGTAATGTAGCTTAAAGAGGGTTTAGGAATACAGTCAGAGAACAGGCTGTGAAAAGTCAGGTTTGTCTATTTTCCCCTGTCATTGAATAGGTCTTTTACAAACAGCACTGTCAATACAAAACTTTTTCCCTAACTAGTTGACTTAAAAATAATTTGGTGCAGTTGTGTTGGTTTTGTTGTTTTGGGTTTTTTTGGTTTTTGGTGGTGTTTTTTTTGGGGGGGGGGAGGGAGGAGGGGCTGGTTTTTTTTTTTTTTGCATTTGTGTGGGTGTTGGTTTGTTTGTTTGTTTCAGGGTTTTTTTTAGAAATGTACGTGGAAAAGTGGGGACCAGTTATTAAAACCAGTTCCAAATCAGAAAATATTAGGGGATGCAATTTCAGAAGGGCACTTTTAGGCCCAGACATATGTTTCTACTTCAGGAGCCATTCCAGTGTTTGTGACACATGAACAAAATTCACTACTTAACATCCTAAAGTTTTTCTTGTTCATCTACCAAAAAAACTACAACATAAAGCCTAAAAATTGCTAAGTATTGCTTTCCTGTGCAATGCTAAAGGTGGGAAGTTTGCCTCTGTCTTTCTAAGACTCATAGTTGACAGACAAATACATTTTGAGTTAAATGATTTGCATGTTTTGAAGCAGCAGAAGTACCAGCCTTTCATATTTTGTATGTAGCCTTTGCGGTTAACTGTTGTCACTATATAATAATACACATTTGTTTTTTTTAATTTGCTTGGATTTGTTTCTATTTGTTTCAGTCGCCTTTCTCCCACTCCTGTTTTTCCAGTATTTTTCTTGGTCTGTCTTGTTTTCTTCTTAGTTGAATTTTTTGATCTCCTAAGAGCTTTACTTCCATTTTTAACATCTTTAGCTCTTTCTCATAACTGTCCTTTCCTTATTATTCTATGTAATAAACCATGTTTTCAGCTTTTCTCCAATTTTTACCATCTTTTCAGCAGACTTCATCCCTTTTGCTTCTTTGTATTTGCCTGCTAGCTCTTCCCATTGATAATTAATCTTTTGTTCACATTCACAAGCTTTCCATTTTCTTGGTTGTACCATATGGAGAATTTCAATCTATCTTTTATGATAGATTCATGCAGCAAAATAAATCTGGTTGAATAACAATGATATTTTCCCTAGCTGTGCCCTCTCTTTTTATATCCCTGGGGAATCCGGTAGGGACAAGAAGGATGCTAAGAAGTTGCTGTTCTTTATTTTCCCTGTAATCCTTCATTGGTGTTTGAACTGTATCCCTAGTTGGAGTACAGTCATAGAATCATAGAGTCATAGAATAGTTAGGGTTGAAAAGGACCTTAAGACCATCTAGTTCCAGTCCCCCTGTCATGGTCAGGGACACCTCACACTAAATCATGCCACCCAAGGCTCTGTCCAGCCTGCCCTGGGACACCTCCAAGGGTGGAGCATTCACGGCCTCCTTGGACAAACCATTCCAGGGTCTCACCACCCTCACAGGAAAGAACTTCCACCTTGCATCCAATCTAAACTTCCCCTGTTTAAGTTTGAACTCATTACCCCTTGTCCTGTCGCTACAGTCCCTAATGAATAGTCCATCCCCAGCATCCCTATAGCCCCCTTCAGGTACTGTAAGGCTGCTATGAGGTCTCCATGCAGCCTTTTCTTCTCCAGGCTCAACGGCCCCAACTCTCTCAGCCTATCTTCGTATGGGAGGTGCTCCAGTCCCCTGATCACCCTCACGGCCCTCCTCTGGACTTGTTCCAACAGTTCCATGTTCTATTTATATTGAGGACACCAGAACTGCACACAATACTCCAAGTGAGGTCTCACAAGAGGGGGAGGATCGCCTCTTTCAACCTCCTGGTCACGCTCCTTTTGATGCAGCAAAGGATACTTTTGGCTTTCACGCTCCTTTTGATGCAGCAAAGGATACTTTTGGCTTTCTGGGCAGCGAGCGCACACTGCCGGCTCATGTTGATTAATTAAGCACTTCTTAGGAAACAGTACACCTGTTTAGGAGAGGCTCCACTCATATTTCATCCTGTGCTTAATGCCGTAGTTGCTTCTTCATATAGATCTTTGCAAAGGGAAAGACCAACGAAACTCGACTAGAAGGTAGCAAGTAAAAGGAGTCCTCAAGCCCAGCAGTACGGTGCTCTTTGTGAGATTCTTTTCTTTGCCCTCATGAATATCGATACTGTGTAATTATTCTTTCTGTTGAAATGAAGCATAACAATGCTGTGTTAAATTGTCTTCTTTGCATTAACCCGCATTTCCTCAGAAATTGTATTATTATTTAATACAAAGACATACAATTTAATATATCACTGGAGAAAATAATGTAATGTCTTGGTTTGGAAACATTTATAGACAGATCAAAGCGTACAACTCTTTTGATCCATGTGTTGACATTGTAAGGATGAAAATGCGAACTATTAGAGAACCTGTAATTAGTAGTAATTATGAAGCTATGAAATAAAGCAAACAAGCAAAAAAATGTATTAAACCTTACAAACCCATGGTTTGAAACATCTTTATTTTTGTAAGGTAATCTTACATTCTTTCAATCTTCCATAACAGAATGAATTTTCTCTGCTATCGTCATATTAATTTCTCACCTCCAAAACTTCTAAGAACTTAAAGTAATCCAGGACATACTCCTAAATTCTGTTAAAAACCAAACAAACCCAAATGCAAAAACAAAACCAAAAAAAAAACCCCAACAAACAGCTTGGAGTGTTATGAAACATTTCAGTTTCACTTACCAAGCTTGTTCAGCTCCCTTCTCTAGCACTGCTTAAATCTGTCACCATTTGCTGTTACCACCATAATATAACCTGTGACTTCTAAAATATCACCACCTGTCAAAGCTGTCATGAAATAGCTAGCAAATTTTTTATGTAGATTTTAAGGAATTAGAAGCATTGGCCATGTTATTTATTCAGAACTTATCTGCAGCAAAATATACATAATCTCGCAGCTACAGAATGATTCCTGAATAGTTTTGAGGATAGGCAGCTGGAATACTCCAGTGTCATCAGGATTGAAGTTGTCTATGCTATTCACCACAAAGAAGTTAACTAAGCCTACTCTGGAGTATTTTAAATTCAGTCAATTAAGACAGAATTAATCACTTTAATTATTGGTAATAGCAAGTCAGATTAAATAAAAGTATATTTGTCATCTTCTTGTTTCTTTATAATACTGAATATTTGTGTATTATACTGAATAATATTGAAAAATATTATTTTATACTGAAAATTTTGTGATCTATCTAGAATTTTGTTTTACCAGTGACTGATCTGAATGTGTATATTCTTCCTCATTATGAGGAACATCTGAGAGAACTGGGGGGGTTTAGTCTGGAGAACAGAAGGCTCAGAAGGACCTTATCACTCTCTACAACTGCCTGAAAGGTTGATGTAGTGAGGTGGGGGTTGGTCTCTTCTCCCAAGGAACAAGTGACAGGACAAGAGGGAAAGGAGTCAAGCTTCGCCAGGGGATGTTTAGATTGGAGATTAGGAAAAATTTCTTCCCCTAAAGGGTGGTCAGGCATTGAAACTGGCTGCCTAGGACAGTGATGGAATCATTGTCCCTGGAAGTGTTAAAAATGTTGTGTAGATGAGGCCCTCATTCATATGGTTTAGTGGCGGATGTGGCAGTGCTGGGGTAATGGTTGGACTTGATAATATTAAGGGTCTTTTCCAACCTACTTGATTCTGTGATTCTATAACTGAATACAGGCAGGAAAGATCAACATTTTCCATTGCCAAATATGATAGGAAAAAAATTATTCAATAGGTACATTATTATAATGTATTGGAATTTCATTGCAGTTGCATTATATTGCATTTTCACAGTATTTGACCACTGCAGAGCATAATGAGACAGTAATTCACTCTAGAGCCTGGGGAAGACATGAACACATTACAGAAAATTATCTTCATCACAGATGCACTGCAGAATTATCACTTTGAGTAGGCCAAGAGAAAATACGAGCTTTTGACAAGTCCAGAACTGAATTTTCATCTGAAGTGGTTATAGCTCCATGTAAATTTACAGTTTTATTTCTTCTTAATTTACATCTCATATTGCATTTGCTAATATAATTTTCAAAGCCAGAACCAAGGGAAGAAGGTAAATAAAAATAGTCACATTCCAGTTTTTACAAACTGTCTGTATAAGAAATCTTACAGTGACACTGTCTGATACATAATTAGCACTCTAAAAGACATGTGAAGTCATTAAAAAGCACTCAAAAAGTATTCAAGACAATTAATAATATAAAATTATTCACACCAAACATGGCTACTTGGTACTTTCTATTGTTTCTACTGAAATTTCTACTTTAGCACAGTTTTCTATTGTTGCTCCTGTCTTCCACAAATTGAACAAACCCACTTTCTCTTTACGGTGCCAGTAGTTTCACTAGCCTTACAAACAGCTGCAGAGTGGAGGGTTACTGGAAGTTGCTCCCAATTCTATTCCACTGTGATCAGGAACCACCAGTTTTGTTAATTTTATTAGCTATTCTATGGTATTCTTGTACTAAGATTTATACACTTCCAACCAATTGAAGAAAGAGATCTGTTTCTTACTGTGGTAGACAGAAGTAACTTTATGTTCATGGGACAGGTAGAGGAATTACCTTCTGCCTCTTGTCTTTCTTCAAACACAAAAGAAAGTGCAGTGCTAACAGCAGCTGCCACTACTGCTGATGCATTTTCTGACAGAGTTGCTCTGACCCCTATTACTCCTTCACCCACATCTATTGCCTGAACTGAAAACTTGTTAAAATCAGTGAAGACCCTGGACATCAGGTATCAAAGGTTTTGAAGTATACACTATTTCTGCAGTAACAGCAGGAACATATCTTTATTTTTTCCCCTCTGTTTTACAGTACTTACTTAACAAAATATTTTGAGTTATTTTCTTTCTTGTTAGATATGCCTTTTTTTTTTTTCATCTTTATTCTCTTTCATTCAACTGTTTCTATTGTATCCCTGCACTTCTTGTTTTAAGGGAAATTTATGCTTTTCTTCATGATTCCACCTCCAAACCAAACTATGTATGTGCTCATAATAATGCTTATATTTTCCTCTCAAGGCCAAAACCAAGGAAGGAGATGGAGTCATGACACATATTGTTAATAAATAGTGGTCCCCTTCAGTGTTTTTTCCTGCTCAGTGTTTTTCTAGAGGCCTTTGTCTACTCAACATATGTCAGAATAGTGCTGTTTATTCAGATGAATTTCTGTCCAAGCACTGTCTTGCTGTACCCAAAGCCTACCTACACGATTCAAAAAATGGTTATTTAAAACACTGGCAGGTCTCCTAGTGACTACAGAAGAATATCTCACAGATTAGCTCATATCCTGCCCACAATATAAGTATTTCTTATTTATAAGACCAGCATGATCCAAACATTCTCTCGTATTGATCTGGAGTGACCATGGTGCTTGTTCAGTGCTCATTTTTATGAATGATCTGAAGGACTGCTCACTATCTGAAATGATGACCTGGCTTATAGCCAGTTGCCATCAGTCCTACCATGAGATAAGCACACCATATATATACAGAACAGTGTAAAGATGTTTTTGTGAAAAACTCCCTTTTATTCGTTGCAAAACCTAGTTTTCAATTTTGTCAAAGAATGAGAAAGAAGCCGTTTTCCTAAAAGTATCCTAAAATATAAACGTCACCTATCTCTTCTATTTCTTGTACATCCCAAAATCCTGTATTTCCTTTCTTTCAATGAAGGACATACTAATGTTTTCAGGGACCTTCACTGCAGATTTGCAGCTCTTCCACATAATAATTTCTCACAGTATAAGTTTATATTCATCATCTCCCAAAAACACATAAGGTTTTGCTTTGTAGCGAATGCCACAGTGCAGAGACATCAATCAAAAATGATAGCATCAATCATGCAGCTGCATCTGCCATAATGCTTTACAATGTTACAATAATGTACCAGAATTTTGATGAATAAGAATGCTGGTTTGCTTGATCACAATTAATCACGACATCTCTTAGTACATCGTGTTTTAAAGGCATAATATAAAGCTAATAAATGGGTTAACTTCCATTCTTCATTCAGATTAAGTCAATGAAGATATTATGAATGCAAAATACCATAAGGGAGAATATAAATCAGATTTTTTTCAAATCTGTTTTAAGGATGCAACGGATTTCATCCGGGTATTTTCTTCTTAACTGTGCTGATATCAGTATTAAACCCCAGATTAAAAAAAAAAAACAAACCTACAATTAGTAGTGAGAAAAAGAGCAGTTGGGGTTTTATTGGTTGGTTTGATTGGTTATTTGTGGTTTCTTAGCTAAACTTGCATCTGAGGACAGAATTTGTCCCAGAATATATAAATGCAGGATCTATTTGTTTCTGCAAGTAGAAATATATATGGGAAGACTAAAGCTTCATCCTAGCATAAACTTCTATAGTCACATAGGTTCTGTGTTTCATTGAGTATATCATAAACTTAATTGCCACAAAATATAATTAAGGTCCAAGATTCTAGTGTTTCACTACAAAATTAAGTTCTTTAATGGACAAAATATTTGGAGCTGCATTTACACATCTTGTTAAAATTAGACATTACAGAAACCTATGAAGGTTATAAAACTTTCATGCTTACAAAATTACAGATATTCCTATGATAACTGTATGGCATGATATAGACAAATATATATATTGTTGTTCCCAATACAAACTCAATTTGCATATACACTCAGTAGTACTGTGTGTTTTCTTTTCGTCTTTGAGCTAGTTTGTTCTGCTGGTACCTAATAAAGTTTCTTTATACCTGTGTTACACATTTTCTTTACTCAATTAACTATGTCTTCAAATATTTTGCACTCTGTTGGTTACATTTGTGATCATTATCCGAGGTAATATACTAGACTAAATTTATTTTGTTCTGAAGAATAATTTAAATGTAAATCTATTTTACTATGTGATACCATTTTTTTTAAATACAACTAGTAGAGACCATTTTCAAATATTCACAAAGCACAACACTTTAATGGCAGTAATAATAATGAAAATAATAAAAAATCTCACATTGAAAGAAACTTATATAAATAAAAATGGTAGATAAGTGGCTAGCAATTTCTTTTTTTTTTTTTTTTCAGCTTTTGCTGGCAAACTCAGAGCCCAGATGCTAAGCACTGGAAAATATTTACTCCAATAGCAGCATCTGGTACTTTGGCAGACTCCATAAGCAATTTTGTTTTACAGTTCTAAAGCTGCTTCTGGGTCTATTACATGGTTAATCTGATGGGCCAAGTTGTTCTCCTGGATGCCATATGCCAGGAGCTAGAGATGCAGTGAACTGTTTGCCCATTATACTTGCATTAAAAAGCAAGACTAAAAAATCTGCTGAAAATTGTGCACTTTACTACAGCTCACTGTTTAAGCTGATGATGATAAGTAACTTGCCCTAAAACAGTGCCAAAGAGCTGACAAGAAACAGCAAAGCGCATCAAGCGCCAAGGTTGGCAGAAGCAATACCAGTCAGGTAATGCTTCATATGACGTCACTGGACACTTAGTAGATTCTGAAAGTGTTGGTTGATTTTGTTGGGTGTATTTTTACTGTATGCATGGAGGTAACAACAGAGAGATAAGGAAGAGTATCAAACAGAAAGAGAAAAAGTGAGATATATGTATTTCTTACTTTTTAAAGCAATTCTAGGGGCTAAGGATAGACCAATGAATTTTGTGCTGAGTCCTTTAAAGTCAGAACATAAGCTGCAAAAGTCAAGCAGCAGAAAGAATTGTTCAGGATATCGAGCATTATGAAACAGAATTCAACCTGCGGGCTGTGTATTTGTAGGCACTCAGCCTTCCAGTAAAAATGTCCTATTATCTTATAAGCTTTTGAAAAACTGAAAAGCAAAATAAAATAAGAAGATAATGAGATAAAGATCATAAAGGCCACATATTACTGGATGTGCACCTTTAGGAAAAAAGTTTTTCAGTAATCCACTTACATAAAACTGGGATATCATAGATGTAAAATTCGTATCCCAAATAACTCAGACAGTGGAAATAAATAGTACGTTTTAGTAAGATAGATGAGGAGGTGTGAAGATTTTTAATTTGAATGTGTGTATTTTCACAGGGAGAAATTATATTTCTTTTGCCCCACCACCAATTTTCATAAATACAGTTTCTTGAAAAGAAAGCTCATACTGTGCAATTATCTATGCATTCTTAGCAGTAGCTGTCCCTTGTAACTAAAATGTTCCAAGAGTCAATAAAAGGGGAAAGTGAAAGCTCCAAATGGGAAGAACTATAATGGAAAGCAATACTACCTTATTCTGTGTCTAAATATTGCAACCTTTGAAGCCCTTCATGCCACTACAAGAAAACTATAGATAGTAGATTAAGAACACTAATATTTTCAGAGCTACACTTGAAACTGTCTGAACAAGTCCAATATGTCTGGAATTCATAAAAAAAAAAAATTAAATGTTTGTACCTTTAAAAAAGCCTATTATTCTGATAAGCTGCGGAACTAGTTCTATCCCTATTGACGCCAAAAAAAAGGAAGTTATCTATATTGGGATACTAATAGATCAAATTATGTATTCTATGCAGTCTTAGTTCAAGAGAGGAAACATTTTTCCTTAATCAGTTACAGCCAGAGATTCTGATCTCACTAGTCTCAAAATTATTTTTACAGTAAATTAAGACTTCTATTCAAGTGCATATTGTTTTCTGAAATCTTTGATTTCTGAAAAGAAACTGTAGTGCTGTCTGCCTGTATCTCAGGGGTGTAAACTACTAAAGGTCTACCTCTTCTTAACTGAACATTAAGCACTGCAGAGTGACACTAAAATTGTTCTCAGCTGCATTCACATTATCATTTACACCACATGCTCATTACACTGGGCATTTCTCACTGTAAATCTTTACAGTTATTTTAACTTGAAGCATTTCAGCTAGTCATTTTAGATTATGAACCAAGCCATAATAATAAGCAGTGAAGGTGAAAGCTAACCATCATTCACTTAGAATAAAAATTGCACAAGACTTAAAACTAATTAATTAAAAAAAAATAATAACCAGGGAGATTTTTGTGACTAACAAGTTATGACTAGCATTTTCATTCACCTGCATGTCTCACAGTTGCACTAATCCTATGTTTGAGAAAGAACAAGCTCAGACCAAAGCTCTTCCTATAGCTGGACTCTCAGATCTTTTTATGCTAGAGGTTCCCTAGTAGTGAATAATACAGTTGAGTGGAAGCACTAATTTGAGTCTTTCTACCACCTAAATTCCTGTTTTTACAAACTTTATAACATTATGCTAATTTTGAAGATTTCTGTGGCAAATTTGGATGAAGTTAAAAATCAAAACCAAGAGCAGAAAGTCTCAAAGATAGAGACCACATGACTTTATTTAGGGGTTAAATATAAGGGATGTGCAATTCAGGGAAGAGAAGAGAGAGACGAAGGTATTTTCAGTGTCATTTTTGGTTTGTATGATTGAATACTCCATGGTGAATGTCTAGTATCTATTAACATGCAGATATTCCTAAAAAGAGGTGTGAAATAATCAGAAGAAAGACAATCTCCTCTCAGTTTCCCCAAACCTAGCATAACAAGATTTATAAAACTGTGAACTAGAAAACAGAAGGTCTTATTAACAGCACTTAATTTGCATATTTCTGTATGCTGCTGCACATCGTATAGTATCCTTGGGTAGGTCATTCTTCTGCACCACATCTCATCCTCCCTATATTTTGCTCAGATTGGAGGGTGGTTGCATCATGGCAGTCCTTACTATCCATTTTGTTCAATATCTCATGCATTAGTATAGAACTGAAATTGAATTAGAATCTTGATATATTTGAATCTTTTTCAAACTTACAATTCAGAGAAAATACCTAAAATAGATACTTGGATAAATGTATCAGCAGCTGCAGAAGCTTTGTGGAATTGGATGGAAAGGGAACCAAGGGTTACACTGAAGTAAATTTCGATGACAAATCTCAGAACATGTACCATAGCAGATATTGCTAATGGAGAAAAGTTGTAGGTAGAGAGGCACAACAAGCCTCTTGGCTGCTCCCTGATAGTGTACAGGTTGTACACTATCTCTTTTTATAGTTTCTTCAAGTCCATGTTCTGCCAGGCACAGAATGTTCGCATTCACACAGCCCCAGCACACATCTAATTTTCAACTCAAGACTATTTATGAAATAAGTTCATAAACTTAATCTTACCCAGATGAAATTCATGAGGTATGTATCACCTTTCACTGTTCCTGATCTGCACATTTATGACACAGCAGTGACATTACATGGGGATTTCATCATATTCTAAAAGGTTTTACAAAAATAAAAATTCAAATGTCATGTAAATTATAGATTTCATGACACTCCTGTCTTAATCCTATTAAAACCTTTCCTTATTATACTGCTGTAATTCTGGAGAAGAGGAGATTTCCCCTTTGTTTTATGCCAAGAGGGTTTTGAAGAGTGAGCTGAGCACAGCAGCTCCTTGGAATTGCTCTTTTTGGAGTTTACCATTCAAGAAAGTGAGTAAATACACAGCCTCTGAAGATTACAATTTTGTTAAATCCTGGTTGGTGCAAGCATTACATTTTTTTTCCCCACCTGTATGAATTATAATACATAAAAACATCAACACAAATTACTTCCTTCATGAGAAATTGCATTGATACAAGAAAATGTAACTCATGAAATCTCTGATGTACTAAGCATAAAATAATTTAATAAAGTGTTAAATCACCACTGCAAAAGACATTCATCACAGTGCAGAGGGCCAGTGTTGGATCATGCATCTGCTGACTCCAATGCAATCATCATTTTAAGGGCCTGTATAGGATGATGGCTTTACCAAAATTTCACACACACCATAGATATCAGGCACAAGAAAGTCTGTCATTCCTCAGTCTTAGCTGCTGGACATCTATAAATTGGACTTGTAAATTCGTTGTGGTCAGCAGAGTAAGACAGACAGCCACAGAGCACAGAACAACATAATAATTTTAAAAACAGTGGTGACAACATTCTGAGAATTTTATTCCTTGATTAACTATAAAGAGAACCTGAAGAGTACCTAACTTCTCCCTAAATTGTTAGGGGACTCAGATCACACTTTTAGTTCTGACAGATTTTGCTTGTCCTTTGAAAAAAATGTTTTACAATGTACTTTAAAAATAAGCAAAGTTCATAGGAAATTAACTAGTTAATAATACTTACATGTTAAAATAGCCATTTATGCTTGTCTTTTTGGTGTATGCTTCAATTAAAAACATAATACTTGCAGGTTTCACTTAATTAATTTATACTTTAAATGATATAGGTTTTGTCCAGTAGTGATAGCATGACTATCTGATATGTGATAGAGTGTTATGTGATCAATCAATAAGCAGAACTCCACAGTTTTTTGTTCTGAGAAAGCCCAGAAGTGTCATCATAAAAAAGTCATATTTTTCCTTGACTTGATAGCAACAATCTTGCAAAAAAAAACCCACTTTGCATAATTTATATTGTTCACCTTAGTTAATAATACTGCGTAAACTCATTCTCAGTCTTAACCTGCAGAAAGTTGTCTAACCTTGCCACAAGTGGAATACTGATATTACCACAATGAAACATGAGGGGGAACAAGTGTATCACAAAACATTTCTAGTGTGAGGTGTCCCTGCCTGTGACAGGTGAGTTGGAACTAGAGTTGGGGTCAATGGCTCAATGTCCAACTGGAGACCAGTAATGAGTGGTGTCTCTCAGGGACTGATGTTGAGACTGGTCTTGTTCAACATCTTTGTCAGTGCCAGGGACAGTGGGATTGAGTGCACCCTCAGAAAGCTTGCCGATGACACCAAGCTGTGTGGTTAGGTTGATACGCTGGAGGGAAGGGATGCCATCCAGAGGGACCTTGACATGTTTGTAAGGTTGGCTGATGCAAACCTTATGAAGTTTAGCCATGCCAAGTGCAAGATCCTACAGCTGGGTCAGAGCAATCCCAGGCACAGCTACAGGTTGGGCAGAGAAGAGATTCAGAGCAGCTGTGCAGAGAAGGACTTGGGGTGCTAGTCGATGAGAAACTTAACATGTGCGCTTGCAGCTAAGAAAGCCAACCGTACCCTGGGCTGCATCAAAAGGAGCGTGATCAGCAGGTCAAAAGAGGTGATCCTGCCACTCTACTCTGCTCTTGTGAGACCACCCTTGGAGTACTGTGTATGGTTCTGGTGTCCTTAGCATAAAAAGGACATGGAACTGTTGGAACAAGTCCAGAGGAGGGCCATGAGGGTGATCAGGGGACTGCAGCACCTCCTGTATGAAGATAGGCTGAGAGAGTTGGGGCTGTTCAGCCTGGAGAAGAGAAGGCTGCATGGAGACCTCACAGCAGCCTTCCAGTATCTGAAGGGGGCCTATAAGGATGCTGGGGAGGGACTCTCCATTAGGGACTGTAGTGACAGGACAAGGGGTAACGGGTTAAAACAGGGAAGTTTAAATTGGATATAAGGAAGAAATTCTTTACTGTAAGGGTGGTGAGGCCCTGGAATGGGCTGCCCATGAAAGTTGTGAATGCTCCATCCCTGGTGGTGTTCAAGGCCAGGTTGGACAGAGCCTTGGGTGAGATGGTTTAGTGGGAGGTGTCCCTGCCCATGTCAGGGGGGTTGGAGCTAGATGATCTTAAGGTCCTTTCCAACCCTAACTATTCTATGATTCTATGATTCTAAAAGGACTTTCAACCTATGATGGCTGAAAATTATAGTTGAGACAAAAGCAGATCTATTGTGATACATTCATATATACTATTCAAAGATCAAATGCACTATACTTTAATCTCAGCAATTTTTAAATCTACCACAACATTGCCAGATACATTGAGGGATTTTCAATTTAATTCTACCTTACAATATCTTTGTTGATATTTGTAACACAGGAATTCAATAATAAACTTCAAAGTATCTCACTTTTCACTGTTTCATTTTGTATTACAGTATTTATGATGGAGGTAAATTCTTCTGGTTTGTGCAGGAAAGCTACAATCCCTGCTATTTCACTGTGAATTTTGTGAATTATTACTACAAAAATAATCTAACTATATGGAGAGCCTATAATTATATACTGGTGCACTAAAATGATGTCACTGTCATCTACACAAATAGATTGCAATAAGAAAAATAATAGAAAACATAGTTTTCAAAATCCGCTCCTTTGTGGTTTTTATATTAAAGTCAAACAAGAGCATATGAAGTCACTGCAAATCATGACACATTCTTCAGTATCACAGTACCAGTGAGTGTAAATTCTTACTCTGAACACATTTGACTGATTTTCAGAGTGTCATTTTTCTTCCACAAAAGGAAGAACATTGCCTAGCCCACTAGAAGACAAAGGCTTAGTGACATTGTGAATGAAATTTTTAGCACATTGTATGTGAAGAGACTAGTGTATATCAAGACTCCCATGTGCTGTTGAAACCGTAAGACAATGTCCTTGGCCTGCTTGTGACTTACAGGAGGCATAAATATGGCTTGGAGATTAGGTACAGATGCATAACATGTGCAGATCTTAAATTGCCAATTAGACAGCATCATTGAATCAGTAGCAGAAACTCCAAGGGCATATTAATAAATATGTAAATATAGTAAATAAACTGGTATTTGCAATGACATTTTCCTTCTCTTTGATGGAGTCTGACTGTATATCACTAACAATAGGGAGAAATGGAAGCTTCCATAAATCTACCTATCAAGACCTTCTTTAAGGTATCTTTTGTAGTCTCCATGTACCACATGGATTTTGCATACGTGTAAAATTTTTATCAAGAAAAAGTTTTAAAAATGATCTTGAAGTCATTAAATACATCTCAACTATCTTATAGCTTGAAGTCTATAATGCAAGTCAGTGGGTTTTCTCCCTAACGTTGTAAAATGAAAGAATTTTGCAAATAAAAATAGCAAAGATTTCCAGTTGATGTAATATTCTTGGTATCAGAGAGTGGCCTAGCTCCCCCACTGTATTTCGGATATTTCTTTTTTAACTTTGAATAGTAAATATGATGATCAATAAATTTATCTGCCAAACTAAAGTTCTGTGATAAGAAGTAATTTCTGTGTTAAGAAGTATCACTTCTTTATCTTAAAGTAGGCATAGGATAGTCCTTGAAAATCATTGTAATTAATCCACTATTGCTTTTTACTTGATTTCTTTCTTTTTGTTTACAATATTGAATTACTTTGGTCCAGGAGAGACAGTTATGCATGAACAATGATTCTATGATGAATTATATACCTGAAAGTAAAGCATCTTTCTTGAATAACAGCAATACAATACAATGATTTATAGTCCTTCTCAGGGAAATAAAGGTGCAAAGATTAATGAAAAAGTTTTGAGTTCAACAAAATTTAAAACATTTGGATAGTTTCTCATGCAAATTCAGTCTTGGAAAGTTATGTGAGGTTTTCCACAAGAACAAAATCCAATGTCGGCTAGCCTACTGTGACACATTTTTTTAAGTTGTCTTGTATCCAGTTTCCACTTTATTCTTACTTAGATTAGAAATGGCAATATTAGAAAGAAAAAAAATAAACCACCAACCCAACAACAAAAAATTACAAAAACCCAAACAAACAAAACAAACCTGACTATTAAAAAACAATTCCCCTCCTCCCAAAAAAGAAGACACAGCTTTTCTGATGGACAAACACAGGGACACATTCAGTACTCTCAATGAGTCCATCTAACCTAAATCAGAGAATACATTACAAAGGCAGAAGAAAAAAAAAAATAAATCAAGGTATGACCTTCAGTAAACACCTCTGTAAACCATCTGTTAAGATGACAAGCACACTGGTCTAAATAGACCAGCATATCACAATGAACATAAGAACAAGCAAAAGTTGGGGTGACAAACAAAGTCCTGGAAATACCTGAGAATGGAGACGAGGAAGGTAGCTTAAAGTTAAGATGTTCAGAATAGGTTTCTTTTGTAAGCATGAATTAGAACTCAAAGCCATTTTGATTTCAAACATTATATCATATTGACACAATTCTGTAATCTCCCAGATCCAGGGCTTTATTCCATTTTGGGTTTGAGGAGCTTTAGCCTCTCTTTGCCTATGACTCTGACTCTGTGACTGCACTGTAGCTTAAACATACACAAGGTAAATTTAAACAAGCTAGCTCAGGATAGAAATTGTCTAACCTGATGTCTTCCAGGAACCTCTTTCGGAAGGCATGATTCTAGGGTATGATTTGATGGCTTATCCTGAGTATGTAAAAAAAGTCTTAAAAAGAAAATATCCTCCAGCTTTTGTGCAAAGCACTGCTCCGGGACACCTATATGCTGAGAAAGACCTTAATCTGCAGCACAGATGTGATCTTCTGCTTTCACATTCTTTCTTGTTTTATCAAATCTGTGTATAAACACTTTTCTTTCCTTTTTGTACAGTGACTAGCACACTAGGTAAGGTATGCAGGTTACTTTCACAAATAAGTAATACCAAAGAAAATAAGAGTGGGAGGGGAGAAAAAGAAAGTAAGAAAAACAGTAAACCGACAGACCAACTAAAATATTAAAAAACCTTGGTACTCATCTATCGAAGACAGTAGAAATGCTATATATACTCAGGTTTAAAAGAAAAGAAATTTTTTTTCTTGCTAATAGTTTTAAAAAATAGCATAGAATCATAAAATTGTTTGGATTTGAAGGGACCTTTAAAGATCAACTAGTCCAAACCCCCTGACATCTTTCATTACATCAAATTGCTCAAAGCCCCTTCTAACACGACTTTAAGCACTACCAATGATGTGGCATCCACAGCTTCTCTGAACAACCTGTTCCAGTGACTCACCATCCTCATTATAAAAACACTTCTAGTTTAAAATCATTTCCCATTCCTCCTTCTCTTGTTACTACAGATCATGGTACAAAATCTCTCTTCATCTTCCTAATAAGCCATTTTCATACACTGAAAAGCTGCAATCAGTTCTCCCCAGAGCCTTCTTTTCTGCAGGCTGAACAACCGCAGCTCCTTTTGGTTTTTCTATAGAGCAGAGGGATTCCAGCCCTCTGGTCACCTTAATGGCCACCTCTAGGCCTACTCAAACAGCTCCACATTGCTCTTGTGCTGGGAATCCCAGAGCTGGAAGCAGTAGTCCAGTGAAGTTCTCGCTATAACAGAGTAGATGGGGGAGAATCATCTCCCTTGACCTGCTAGCCAGACTTTCTTCTGGGCTGAAAGTGCACATTGACAGCTCATACTCAGATTCTCATCTCACAGTATCCCAACTATTTGCAAAGCTGCTCTCAATCTATTTGTTTCCCAGTTTGTATTGATATCAAGGATTGTTTTGACCGATGTGCAGACCTTCCACTTGGCCTTATTGAACTTCTTGATGTTAATCCTGTTAAAGAAGCAGGAAGAAAGTAAAAATGCTTCCTCTTAGAATTTATAGTCTTTAAGAAAGGACACTGTTCATGACAGTAAATTGTAGCTCAGTGCCAATGATATCTGTACAGGCATCACCAGAGGGCAAAAAATCCAAAAATGAACAGACTTCAAAATTACTAGGAGAATTATGTTCCTTGAAATAATGAAACAATATATTAACTATAAGTAAGACATAGGTGTTTCTGTGTGCATGTGACTATATGTATGTGCACATGAGAACATATCAAAGTATAAATCACATGCATAATGTGCATCTGTGCATATATATGCAGCCGTATGTGTTTGTATACTGGTGTGACATCCTATCTTCATTCACAGGCTCTAATACTGGATGTATTTTATAGCTCCACAAGTAGAAACCTATGGTCTGGATTTACGCCCTGGAACTTCACAAGAGACTGTAGCAATCCTCCCTTTTGTTTAATGTACGTCATCTCAGTTCTAAAGCAACAGTCTTCATTTCTCATTTGATCCTAACGGTGAGCAAAACCTGCATTATGTTCCTTATCTTTCTCACAGCAATCCATCCTTGACCAAAGCTGGGAGGAGGAAGCCTGTAGATGTGTTTGGATTCTGTGTGGGCTTTGACAACTTTCAGATTGCCCAAGAAAGAGCAAATTGTCTTTCAATTATTTGTGGCAGGATTATACACAAATGAACTTGCCCCAGTAGTTAGGGACATTTTTACTTGTGGACCCTAACTAATTAAACCTTGTCTGTAAATTTTCTTCTGAGATTTAGCAATCTCCATGTAGAGAGGACAGTCCCCAGACTGATGTGATGATGTACAGACTGGCTGATCAGTCTGAATCCTAGTCAAGTGCCTGTTTCCTTGCAATTCACATTCTTAAAATTTTTATAGTGTATATCTGTAACATTTCTTTTGGCAAGTTAAAAAAGTGCATGATTTCTGTAAGAAGGAGACAGCTTTAATACAGCTACCTCTAGGTATGGAAGCCATGTATGGATATGTGAATGATGTTCCTAGTTGAGGCGGATAACTGCTTCATCTACAGACAGGTATTTCTAGCCTTCCTGAGGAGAGGAGCATTCTCAGGCTAAGAAGCCACTAGAAGAGGGAAGATGCAGGGGCAGAAGCAGTGGTACTTACCCCTGTGGAGAGCCTTAGATAGGTCTAAGGAAGTACCAAGGTCAGGCCCACAGACTGTAAATCATGAGCATAAGGAAGAAAAAAGATTGTGCCCCTTTCATATATGTGCGTCCTGGGTTCAGCATCAGTAGTCATTTTCTCTCCTTCTTAGTAGCTGGTGCAGTGCTGTGTTTTGACTTTTGGCCTGGGAACAGCGCTGATAACACTGATGTTTTTAGTTACTGCTCAAATGTTTAGTCTGACGAAGGACTTTCTGAGTCTCATGCTCTGCCAGAGAGGAGGGGAAGCCAGGAGGAAGTAGAGACAGGACACCTGACCCAAACTAGCCAAAGAGGTATTCCATACCACAGCACATCATGCCTAGGAGGTTAACTGGGAGTTACCTGGAAGGGCTAGTTCTTTGCTGGGTTGGGCTAGATATTGGTATCTGTCAGCAGATGGTATTGTATTCTCTTTCCCTGTTGTTTCCTTTATCATTATTATAATTACTGGTAGCAGCAGCGGTTTGTGTTATACCTTAGTTACTGGACTGTTCTTATATCAACCCATAGGAGTCGCATTCTTTCAATTCTCCTTCCCAGCCCCCCAGGAGCGGGGAGGAAGAAAGGGGGGGGGGGGTGGAGGGGGGAGTAGACTGCTTGGTTCTGATCAGTGGAGTGGAGAGATTAGGGGACATGAAAGTGTAGGAAAAAAAGGAAGGAGAACTGAAGTAGCCCTCCAGAAAGGATTTTCATATGGATTCTTGCTTTCACGTATTATAAGTTTTCTGAAGGAGTGCTTTGGGCATCTTTTGGAGGAAGCTGGTGAACTGCACGGTAACCAGTTTCCTGAGGCAGGATGCTGAGAGGGAACTGCATACAAAGAGGCTTTTGCATATAGGGAATAAGGCTACTGACTTAGAAAAGAATTTTAGCATCAGATAGACACAAATGACAGCCACATGGCCACATGGTATTCTGGAAGCAGCAGATGGAGTGGTTTTGTAGACAAAAAAAAAAAAAAGGAAATTGCCAGAAAGGAAAAAGGAGAAGTAAGAAAAGCGAAAGGCAAAGCAATGGCACCTGTCTTCATAGATAAAGAGTTTTGGAAATGGGCACTTGGCAGGGGGGTTGGAACTAGATAGTTTTTAAGGTGCCTCCCAACCCAAACCATTCTATGGTTCATTCTCTGATTCTATGGTTTCACTACTATGGGTGGATGACTTTGCTTTTCATCCTTTTTTCTATCAGGTTCCTTCCTAGGCTGCTGGAATTCTCATTTTGTGGCCAATCTGGTGTTATCAGTGACTTTAAAAAAAATACAAGAAATTGCAGATAAATGTTTGGCATGAAATCAGCAATGATGTCATGTTCTCTGCTTGTCACTAAGCAGCTTACACAGGCCCTGCAGCTTACCTGAGGTGTCCTACCTAGGATAGACTAGAGACTGAAAAAAAAGAAAAATTAAATGGCCAATCGTTCATCTTATTTGCATTGCTTTGGAGCTTACAGTTTCTAAATCTTACAGGCATAAGCCAGGAAGAGTACTTAAGAAAGGTGAAGAATTTAGATGCTAAAGCAGGCAAGAGAGGTAACAACTTAGAGATAAAAAAACCTGCTTTGTTATTCTACATGGATTATTGGGATTGCAGGCTTGCTACAAATTACTCCATTTCTGATACTGTGTGGGCAGGACTGGGTCACCCTGGGATACTTTAAAATGGGGCGAAGATGGAGCAATTCACACTGCACAAAACTAACCAGGTAGTGAAGACAAGCACTTGTCACAACTCTGTTGGCTATTCTGCAGCTTCTCTCAATCTTCTTTCTTTCTGTTTGAACAGGAGGGTTAATGCATACTTAAAATAATTTTCCCAACAAATGCAATCTTTTTAATACAAAATAATAAAAATCCCAGTGAACTGAATTTAAGAAGGTTCAGGCAATTTGTGATCAAGAAAGCATCATTAATTTCTACAACTGAATCAAAGGTTTTCTGCAAGCATTTAAATCAGAAGTTAGGTATTTCTGACTGAGAAAGAATGAAAACAATGGACAAATCACTGTGAAACAGTGAAGAAACTGGCCTGTATATATGCTACATGATTTTGTTACTTTGTTTAGGACTTTGTTTTCTGCCTGAAAAACATATTCATTACATTTTCAGTATGATTCCATCAACACTTCAGCATATGTTGCTGTTTAAACATCAGGTGCTTTAAAATTCGGCATTTGAGAAGTCCCACTAACATAAAATGACAGCTCTTCACCAGCCGAGTGAGACTTTATCAGCAGGCAAGATATACCAAATTGGGCAAAGTTGGCAGCAGACAAGGAAAATTCATCAGTATTCAGGAATGAAATATATCTAACTATATACATTATGCAGTTGTTGCAGTATTGACTGGTGAGTCAATGCTTGAGTGATTAAGTATGTCATTTTTCTCCCCAAATTTGGTAAAAAGTACATATATGAAAATGAAAGGGGCAGAAACGAATGCTGTGTTCGTCATTGAAGTCCTACCTGTTGTTTACATGCACAAGTATATGACTACATGATTTACACATAGAGTGATGTGCAAAAAATTATTTCTACCTGCTTATTCTAATGTGAGATGTTAATTCTTAAAGCTTTAATACACATTATAAAATGAAGTTCACATTTTCACAGGCTATTTTCTTCACACAGAATGACAATCTAGAATTCAGACATAATAGAGATCTTATTTATGTTGGTTTAAGCTCAGATTTCCAGAGTCAGATATTTAGGATCATAGAATGGTTTGGATTGGAAGGGACCTTAAAGCTCATCCAGTTCCAACCCCCTGCCACAGGTAGGGACACCTTCCACTAGAGGAGGATGCCAAAAGCCCAGTCCAACCTGGCCTTGAGCACTGCCAGGGATGGGGCAGCCACAGCTTCTCTGGGCACCCTGTGCCAGTGCCTCACCACTCTCACAGTGAAGAGCTTCGCCATAATGTCTCATTTAAATCTCCCTTCTGTCAGGTTAAAACCATTCCCCTTTGTCCTGTCACTACATGCCCTGTAAAATGTCCCTCTCCAGATTCCCTCCCCTTTCCTCCAGAATCCATCTCCCCTTTAGACACCTGAATCTGCTGTAATGTCTATAGGAGCTTTCCTTTTTTACAGGCTGAACAAGCGCAATTCTCTTAGCCTGTGTTCCTAGGAGAGGTGTGTGTATCTGTGAAGATTCAGATTTTGAAGATGCTTGTACATTTTTTTAATTTATTTGCATGTATATATCAGAAATCCTAGGTTGAAATGTGTCTGATTTGTGTGTGGAAATATGAATAAAGAGCCACAACTGTGCCAACGATAAAAAAGAAAAAAAAACAAAAAAAAACAAATCAAAACCCCCCAAAATAGGGTTTTGTCTTGAATTATTTCTTGTTGTTTTTCTGTCTATTTGTCATGTTTAAACCCAGCCACTCAGCTCGTTCACTCACTCCCCCACTTCCTCCCTCTTTCTTTCCTTTCTCTTTCCCCATCCTCCACCCCACTTCCCCCACCACCCCCCCCCCCCCCCGGAGGGATGGGGAAGAGAATTGAAAGAATGTAACTCCCACGGGTTGATATAAGAACAGCCCAGTAACTAAGGTATAACACAAACCACTACTGCTACCACCAATAATAATAATGATAAGAGAAAATAAAAAGGGAAGAGAATACGATACCACCCGCTGAAATGAGCTCGACCCCAGAAGAGAGCCCGTACCCTTCTGCGTAACTGCCAGTGACATCCTAGGCATGACATGCTGTGATATGGAATACCTCTCTGGCTAGTTTGGGTCAGGTGTCCTGTCTCTGCCTCCTCACAGCTTCCCCTCCTCCCTGGCAGAGCATGAGACTCAGAAAGTCCTTGGTCAGAGTAAACATTACTGAGCAGCAACTAAAAACATCATTGTTATCAGCTCTGTTGCCAGGCTGAAAGTCAGAACACAAAGCTGCACCAGCTACTAAGGAGAAAAACTGACTGCTGCTGCTAAACCCAAGACATTATCCACCCCTTATTCCATACCATTGATGTCATGCTCAGATCCCACAGTTTTCAATATACCATCGCTCTTACATGTACATCCTGTAGTGACAGGACAAGGGGTAACGGGTTAAAACTTAAACAGGGGAAGTTTAAATTGGATATAAGGAGGAAATTCTTTCCTGTTAGGGTGGTGAGACACTGGAATGGGTTGCCCGAGGAGGCTGTGAGTGCTCCATCCCTGGCGGTGTTCAAGGCCAGGTTGGATGAAGCCTTGTGTGGGATAGTTTAGTGTGAGGTGTCCCTGCCCATGGCAGGGGGGTTGGAACTAGATGATCTTGAGGTCCTTTCCAACCCTAACTATTCTATGATCCACATAAAGAGACAGAGAGAAAGAGATCATTTCTTAGTGCATGGACCAATCCCTATAATGCTGCTGAGTCCATTTGGTCCATGATGTCAAATTCTATCCCTTGTAACAGTCTTCTAGGGCAGGAAACGCTGTGTGCAGCGTTGGATCATTGCCTGCTGATGCTGATCATTCCTTTACTGCAGAACTCGTCTGGTTCTATCAAAGTTCATTCTCTGTTGGGATGATGGTTGGAAGGTAGTCAGGGCCAGTCGCTGGTGACCTGAAGACATCTAGTTGATGGGCTATAAAAGTATTATACAGCAGGCAATAGCATACAATTAAGTTCATTGGCTGTTTTCCCCTAAAATCAAATCCCTTTGAGGTATACATTGGACTTCCCCATCTTCCCGCATTACCTGCCAAGTATATCCAAGTCCCTGAGCAAAAGCAATCCCACGAGTGGGTTTGCCTTTACCTGAAGCAGGAACTGCCTTTACCTGAAGCAGGAATAACCCAGACTGTCTTCCCCAGCAAATTCTTTATGTGCACCACAGGAACTTTGTCCCCCTCTGCAATATGTAAAAGTTCTGACTGGGCTGGGCCAGCTCTGTTGCCAGATCCTCTGGTGTTCACCAACCAGGTGGCCTTTGGTAAGTGTGTATCCCAATGTTTGAAAGTTCCCCCACCCATTGCTCTCAGTGTGGTTTTTAATAGCCCATTGTACTGTTCGATTTTCCAGAGGCTGGTGCATGGTAAGGGAGGTCAGTCTGCCAGGCCTCCCCATATTTATACTTCAGCCATCGTCCTCCATACCAAAGAGGCTTTAACCATTTAGTTTGTTTAATTGCAAGACATGTTTCACACTCATGAATAACCTGGGCAATAGTGTCCATTGTTAAGCCCACCCCTCGATCACGGGCCCATCTGTATGTTGCATCTCTGCCATGAGGGCCTGAAGTGTCATGGGCCCACCAGGCCAATAATAATTCACTTGTATGTTGCCAATCTAAGTCCATCTGAGCCACTTCAATCTTAGCAGCTTTATCCGTTTGTTGGTTGTTCTGGTGTTCCTCAGTGGCCCGACTCTTGCATGCATGACCATCTACATGGTGTACCTTCACCACCAGCTTCTGCACCCTGGCAGCGGTATCTTGCCACAGTGCAGCAGCCCAGATGGGTTTACTTCTGTGCTGCCAGTTGCTCTTCTTCCATTGCTGCAACCACCCCCACAGGGCATTTGCCACCACCCATGAGTCAGTGTAGAGATAAAGTACTGGCCACTTTTCTCGTTCAGCAATGTCCAAGGCCAGCTGGATGGCTTTCACCTTGGCAAACTGTCTCGATTCACCCTCTCCTCCAGCAGTATCTGCAACTTGTCATTGCTTTGCCCTCAGATCCAGGGACATATTTTTCCTTTTGAAGGTGCTGGATAGTGTTGAACAAGGCCCTGTAAGCATAGGCAAAGCCCCAGCACATTGCCACGATTTGTCCATCTCTGGTATGACCAGAATGACCACAAACCTCATTTAAGTGTTTTATTAATTTTTCCAGATTTTGCACTTGTTTGGTGGTGAAATTCCAAAGTACTGGAGGGGCCCACTGACCCAGATACTTGCCCATGCTCCCCCACACACCCTGCCACTCATGACTGTCCAGCCTTGGGGAAAACCTTTTGGTCCTCCTATATCGTCGTTTAACCCCAGACAAGACCCAAACCTGACTCTGCTTAACTCCTGAAATCAGATGAAACAGTCGTGGGCAAAACACACTCTGTATGCGTGCCAACATGGTGATCCCCATCACAATCAGCAAACAGGTCACAACAGTATTAAAAGGCCATTCAAAAAGTTCAAAACTCTCAAATGATGCTGTAAATGGTCCAGGGGGGGAGGGAGGTGGGGCAGGGAATGACGACGACTGGGGACTGCTCTAAACTGTCCACACCTCTAGTGTTCTCTACTCAAGAATTTGACAAGTACATCAACATATGCATGTTGTCTTGTCTCTGTAAAATTTCACTAAGTCAATATGCCACATTTTGCAGACAGTAATTCAACTGAATTACCTTACGAGCCTTTCAATAAGGCAATATTTATTTATATTGCTAATATAATGCAACATCTCTGTAATTGCTTCAAAATAGTTGAACAGTTTTGAACCACACTTTGCTAAATCATTAATACCATATAAATGTAAACAAAAGTATATATTATGTATAGGTCAGCAGAATTGGATCCAAATCCCATATCAGGATCTCTCCATAAGTATTCTCTTTTTAATGATAAATTCATACCACTTAGGTAAGAATATAGTAGCTGTAACCTACATGTAGGTATTGTTCCATACTAGGATCTCTGGGAGAAAATTTCCTTAAACTGTCCAATTTCATAATTAATTTGGTATTTATGTTTTAATGACTTCACATAATATTGACTTTCACGTTGAAGAGTGCAAGAGAATATTTCTGTTAAGGGATTTAAAAAGATAATGTTTTTATTTCCGTTATATTTGAGATTTTTATTTAACTTAAACTCATAGGTAAATTTGATCTGACAAAAGCCCTATAAATTCTTAGCTATCTTAATCTGTAGAGTAACAGATTTTCTTTAGAGCTGTGACCCTTTAGTCTCAGCAGTAGTGCTCAGACACTGTCTATCTTGGTTGACTTCAGCTCCAAATGTTAACTTGATTTCGCTAAAAGAATCAGGATAAGAAAAATATTTCTTAGTTGCTGCAATCTCATTTCATTGCATTGCTTATCTTGCCAATGGTATTTCAATACATATATATGGGTGTTTGGTTTTTTTTTAAGAAACAAAGTAGAAGAAAATGAAAATAAAAAGAAAGGATATCTTGTACCTGTCATTTAAGTTTGTTGGCTTGATAGTAATTAATCAATAAAATATGTAATCTAAATTCCTTCAACTTGAGCTTCTGAGCTGCTGGTAAATAGTTTTACTTGTTTATTCTTAGCAATCATTTTCCTTTTTTTCATTGCTAGTCAGAGAAATACACAAAATAACACTTGCAAAAAATATTCATCAGTCCAATACCACCAAACATTATTTAATTTATAATATTTTTTTTAATGGGTATCTCATCATCAAAACATCCTTTTAGCAACTGATTTACCTATTTGAAATACTACTTATTTTAATTCGTTTACCACTAACTTACAGCATTTGTGAGTCTAAGCTGACATACTATTTTAATTATTTCCTTATTATTATCATAATTATTTTGAAGAAAAATACTTCAGCTTGCAATTAACTTTAAAAAGTCATTTCACTGAGATCAATACTGTCTTTTTTCAATTCTAGGCTATGCAAAACAATAGTCTGCATGTCATAAGGGAGAAAATACACTAAATGATATTTGTACAAATAATATTTGTGCAGTTTTGGAATATATCAAATATTCCAATTTAAAATAGTTGAAAATCTGGCCTCTTTCTCTTCCTTTGTGCTTATTTCATTTTCAATCAAGTTCACTGAGATTCAACTAGGTTTCAGCAGCACTTTCTAGAGATTTTTAAAAAACAGAATTTCACGTTTGTGCTTTGACTTTCAAACAAAAGCAATTGATCAAAATGCATTACAAAACTGACATCTTGCATTTCTCTAATCCTAGCAATATATCATTGTGCTGAGGTCAGGGAAGAAATTCCCACGATCATGAAGATGTCAGAACTGGAAAAGTAGGTTTGGGTCTTTTTTTTTTACATTCTGAAGCTTTCCCATCACCATTGGAATGGACTGTACACCCACATCTACTTGTGAATACTATTTTCTGCAACAGTATGGTTTCCAATAATTTCTATGTTGCTTGCACCAGGCTCTAACACTAACGTGCAACAATTAAGATGAATAAATTCTTTCCTTTCTACAAATCTAATCACCTCTACTTTCCAAGAGAAAAAAATACAGATTTATACCACTTATGTGGGGGATACAAATTGCACAATAAAATGCAGTTGTTCCTTCAGGGTGTAATAGCATATGTATGTCTAAAATTGTAGCTCACGAGAAAAAAAGAAAAAAAGATTGATTTAGGATCAATCGCCATATCACACTCAGGATCACGCATATCCCATCTTGTCATGAAGATTTTAATTTCTCCTTGACCCAGATATAGCACCCCTATTATTCTGTCCATAACTTGGTAAGCACATTGAGCCTTTGATCTGGCAATGTACTTCATCTTGTGCACAATTTTAAGTACCTGAATAATTCTTCTGATTGCTGGATCCAGGCCACTTATGACTCGCCAGAAGACACTGAATAATGACAGGTGGTAGAGCATAACATGCCTTCAACACATTTCTGACTTTTACTGAATTGCTTAAACTATGCCTTAAATTTGTGCCCACAACATTAAAGCTTTTTCAAATCCATGTTGTAAGAATATGGTCTTTGGAGTTTGTGAGGTAGTGAAATATTAATTTAATAGGGTCTACAGAGAAAATAGTAATAAAACTGAACATTTCAATCAGAGTTAACTGAAACAGACCTTACATCAAAGAGAACAGGTGTTTAAAACCTGTAGAATCCTTGAAAGAAATGAGTTAGGAGATTAGACTGGTCTCCAGTGAAAAGGTATTTATGATTAAAAATGTTTCAGGGAACTAAATGTTCCTACTTAGGACTGCCCTAGGGTAAGAATACCCATGCAATGTGAGCCACTATTAAAGCATCCATTGCAGCAGCAAAGTAGGGCTACTTCCCAAAGCACATCCCTTCATTTGCATGGCAGTTTTACTGACAGCACCAAAGGACTAAAACCAGTGAAATTCAATGCCAAAGTATTAAAAGCAATCAACAAGTAGCTCTTCTTTTTCTCTCGTGTTACATTGAGATATTTGAGTAGATATAGGTCTACTCATCCAAACATTTGTATATAGCTATAAATGTTTGTTTGTATATGTAGATATGCATGCACATATATGTATGTATGCATCCATTTAGCTAACCAGCTATCAGTTCATTTTCCTAGGTAAAAATTATTATCAATTTTATGTTCTCAATTTTCTCATGTTCTTAAATGTGCTTGATTATAGAATTATATGTGAATTTCTGTTTTCCATGGAAAATAGGTGTGGCACATTTTCACAGGGAATAATGAAAGACTTTGCTGAACACACATATAGACAAGAAAAAAACTCTTTCTATCTAAATATATCACACAAACCCCTTGTATGAATGTATTTTCTCTGATGCAAAGCAGTTGGGACACCACTGGCACACTGTATCCGCTTTTCATCATGAAATGACAAATGGAAGACTAAATCTTATTAGCATGAAAACTAAAAGCCTTAACTTAGAGGCACATAGCATTTCCTTATTGTTTTACTTGCCACAAACATGCACATGTGTGAATGCTTGCACACAGGCATTTATCAGTATAGATATGATTCTCAATAAACAGATCTTCTTTTCTTTTTTGGAGGTTTTAAGAAAGTTTAGTTCTCATTCAGAGAAATTTTAAATGTGTGTTCTTCCTTTCTAGTTCTGAAAATGGAAAATTGCTATAGCAAGATCATTATGAGAACATCTTAAACATTTTTTTCTATAATGCAATTTTACATAAGTATTAATCTTACTTTTGCAACTGTGGATGCCAAAGCTAATTAAAATTTGGGCACCAATGCTAATAAAAAAAGATATGATTTGTATCACCAGTGTTAACATTTTTTTTAAAATAGTGTATGCAATATTTTTAATATATATAATATCCAGTTTTAATTTTGTGTAGCAAATTCTGAAATATAACAGAATAACTTTACTGTAAGGCAGTTATATAAGTTTTGCCCCCTGACTCCTAGAATCATAGAATCATAGAATAGTTAGGGTTGTAAAGGACCTCAAGATCATCTCGTTCCAACCCCCCTACCATGGGCAGGGACACCTCACACTAAACCGTCCCACACAAGGCTTCATCCAAGCTGGCCTTGAACACTGCCAGGGATGAAGCATTCACAGCCTACCTGGGCAATCCATTCCAGTGCCTCACCACCCTCACAGGAAAGAATTTCCTCCTTATATCCAATCTAAACTTCCCCTGTTTAAGTTTTAACCTGTTACCCCTTGTCCTGTCACTACAGTCCCTAATGAAGAGTCCCTCCCCAGCATCCCTATAGGCCCCCTTCAGGTACTTGAAGGCTGCTATGAGGTCTCCACTCAGCCTTCTCTTCTCCAGGCTGAACAGCCCCAACTTCCTCAGCCTGTCTTCATAGGGAAGTGCTCCAGTCCCCTGATCATCCTCATGGCCCTCTTCTGGTCTTGTTCCAACAGTTCTATGTCCTCCTTATGTTGAGGACACCAGAACTGCACACAATACTCCAGGTGCGGTCTCACAAGAGCAGAGGGGCAGGATCACCTCCTTCGACCTGCTGGTTGCGCTCCTTTTGATGCAGCCCAGGATACGGTTGGCTTTCTTAGCTGCGAGCGCACACTGCCGGCTCATGTTCATTTTCTCATCGACCAGCACCCCCAAGTCCTGCAGGGCCGCTCTGAATCTCTTCTTTGCCAACCCGTAGCTGTGCCTGGGATTGCTCTGACCCAGGTGTAGGACCTTGCACTTGTCATGGTTGAACTTCATAAGGTTGCCATCAGCCCACCTCACAAGCGTGTAAAGGTCCCTCTGGATGGCATCCCTTCCCTCCAGCGTATCAAACGGACCACACAGCTTGGTGTCATTGGTGAACTTGCTGAGGGCGCACTCAATCCCACTGTCCATGTCAGTGACGAAGATGTTAAACAAGACCAGTCCCAACACCCATCCTTGAGGGACACCACTCGTTACTGATCTCCAGTCGGACATCGAGCCATTGACCACAACTCTTTGTGTGCGGCCATCCAGCCAGTTCTTTATCCACCGAGTGGTCCATCCATCAAATTGATATCTCTCCAATTTAGAGAGAAGGTTGTTGTGTGGGACAGTGTCAAACGCTTTGCACAAGTCCAGGTGGATGACATCAACTGCTTTACCCTTATCCATCAGTTCTGTAGCCCCATCATAGAAGGCCACCAAATAGGTCAGGCAGGATTTCCCCTTAGTGAAGCCATGCTGGCTGTCACCAAGCACCTTGTTGTTTTTCATGTGCGTTAGCATGCTGTCCAGGAGAATGTGCTCCAAGATTTTACCAGGCACAGAGGTGAGACTGCCTGGTCTGTAATTCCCCGGGTCTTCCATTTTCCCCTTCTTGAAAATGGGGGTTATATTTCCCTTTTTCCAGTCGTCGGGAACTTCACCTGACTGCCATGATTTTTCAAATATGATGGCCAGTGGCTTAGCAACTTCATTCGCCAGCTCCTTCAGGACCCGCGGATGGATTTCATCAGGTCCCATGGACTTGTGTGCGTTCAGATTTTTAAGATGATCTCAAACCAGATCCTCTCCTACAGTGGGCCCAAGGTCTTAATTCTCACAGTCCCTGCATCTACCTTCTAAGACCTGGGTGGTGCAGTCAGAGCCTTTGCCAGT
>NC_088909.1:29935000-29965000 GCF_037157495.1 Lathamus discolor | reverse complement strand
TCTTAAAATCAGTTTGAACACATTTTTTTCCTTGAAAAATAATGATGAGGTTATTTTCTAATTTGTGGCAGAACTGAGGTCCAACACAAAATTAATTTGCAATTTCTTAAGCTTGCAGTAGTTACCTCTTGTCTAACATGTGTACATTCCCTTAATTATCAGCAAAAAAATAACTTTTTTTGGTGCTAGAAAAAACTTAAGTTCTAAAATGCTTTGGAGCAAAGTCTAGGAGGCTAATTAGATGCATGCTCTTGTGTAGGACCTTAAGTAGGTTAATTCTTCTATATACATCTATTCTACCACTGAGGTATTTTGATTTTTTCCCTTTTGTTTGCAATCAAAACAAATGAAAAAAGTAGAGAAACTCCTAAATACTGTGTAACTCATAAATGCGTGTAAAATATTTTTCAGTCAGATATTTAAGCATCACCAAAACATCTCAAACATAATCGTTCTTCCACACACTATTCAGGTTTCTATGATTTTGAAAATCTCAGAGGTCAGTTGAGCCTTTGAATCTCATGACCTATCTATTCCAGTCTTCTTCCCTCAGTGCAGAAAGAATATGTACTATTTAAATCAGTGTGCTGAATGCACCCTCTTTGCTAACTGTCCAACCATGCAATGCTTTTCATTATTGAATCTGGTTCCTGGAATGAATATGATAAAAGACATGCTGGCTGATGGGCTTAGATTAACAATGAACCTAGTAATTGTCCGGAAATATGTATTTAATTCATAAAAAGTCTTAAATCATGACATAATGATGGGGAGGTTTTTAAAAGAAAATGAAATACTAGTAATCACAAAATAATTAAGAATATTGGAACTATTATTTTTCTTGACGGTATAAAACTTTTTACCATTTGTTTGCCAACATGCATAATTTTTATTATATTCACATATGTAAAATAAATTAAAATTAATTTACATAGCAATTTTTCTAGAAAGCAGCCACAGCTACAGAGGTAGGTCAGAAGAATAAAAATAATGTATTGAAGTCTGCTTTTTTAAGAGTATTAGAATTTTTACAGAAGTAATGTAACGCATAATGCAATTAACCATAATAATTGGGCATATTAAGGTGAAATTTAGGTTAGGGAGATTGATGCTGCCTGTGTATTTAGGAAAAGAAAAAGAAAGAAAATAATTGTGTCAAATTAAGTTCTGGTGTGTTCTTCTAATGGATATTGTTGAAGCTAACATACTTGCGATATTTCTAATTGCACTGAGAAATATATGTGCAGCAGAAATAATTTGTTCAGAGTGTGGAGTTCTTACCTAGTTCATAGTGTTTTAATTCTTTCTGTATTTTACACTACCTATAAAGTAATCTTTGGTCTTAATTCTTGTCTTCAAATCTCTTCTCTCAGGACTTTAAATTGGGACCACTGTTGTTTCTGTGAGCAGTGGAAATTGTTGAGTCCTGATTTGATGTCTTGACAATGAAGAATCTTCCAAGCCAGGACAATCACTTTTTTCAATCAGCTACAATCTGCTTATATTATATGGCTGTTTTTTTAAGCAATCTGATTCTGGGCTTTTAGGGCTGGTTGAGTAATGTGATGTCAGCAGTGGAGTGTGGTGAGTACAGACCCTTTCAGATTGCTTAGTGTTCTTAATAAGATGAATCGCATTTCATTTGTCTATGAAGATGAAAGCCTTATAGTTTCTAATGCTTTATTATTCCTAGTGATGAATGAGAAGCCTTTTTGACTTCCCTCCCCTCAAATCAACAAACTTTGCATTGAACAATCATCCCTTTTTGTCGTCAATAATTCCGTTCCCAAATAGCCCAACTACTCTAAATTACTACTTTAAATTTCAGGTGCTATCCTGTGAAATGGTTAAAAAAAAAAATTACATTTTGATATGGACTTGCATATTCTTTCAGGAAAGTAATGGTGCATTACTTGCTAGGAAACAGAATTTGGATATTTAAAATGTTAAAGAACAAGCTTGGAAGTGTACTTCAACTTCCATTATAGTTTTAGGAAACAAATTACGGAAATGTGAGTTTATTCATATTGCTAACTTCAGACATCATGAAACTTTGCAGAAAAGAAAACTGTGAGAACTAGTTGACATAGCTAATCTCTTAGAACTGTTAAAATTATACAGACCTCAGATGACTGTGGAAATTAGGTGCCTACTGCACTGTAACCTCTGCTTGCATTATTAATTAGTGTAAGATTGTATTAGAAATAGACTGTGCTCTCTCCAAGAGCTGATATGCATTAATTTATCATGGAAAGACAAAAAACTGAGATTATATTTTGACAAACATTCCAAAGTTTGAATGCAAAATTGGACCTTTTATGCTCTTCTTCCTGCAGCTTTTCTGATTCTTTTTTCCTCATTGGGTATTCCTCCCAACACTTGACTGCTTCACAACCTGAATTGTCATCCCATCTGTATCAGTCACAGGATGCTGTGGAGGAGTTCAGCCCTTCTCTTATGCTAAGACAAGGAAATCTGTGGTTTACTTCATCAACCACGTATGACACCTGGTTGGCGTAAAAAGAGCATATCTGAGAAATTGCCCATTGCTTTAAAAAGGATGGATGCTCTTGGTGTCTGATTCTGTAGAGCCATATCTTCCTTACAGACATACAGTTTAATTTAACACTTTAAAGTAGCTCTTTAAAGAGCCATTATTGTGCTGTCAAGCCAAAAAGAGGAGTTTAACTACACTACAATTTTCAAATTCTCCTTTTTCAGACAAACCAAATCTACTCTTGTACTCTGAATTTATTTCTGAAGTCTCAGGGAGCTTTTTTCCCTGATATATCACAGAGAAATAACTTGATTTTGCATCTAATCACATTTGAAGACAAAATAATCACTTTCTGCTATCTATTTTTTAAGGGGAAAATTAATTCTGACTTCATATCCTTCAAATACAAGTCCTACTGCTTCTCTCATGAGTGAGAAGGAAAATACTTCTCCATCCTACTTTCATTAGATTGTTCCACTTAAACAAATTTTTTTGTTAATTTTATTTTTTTTAATTATAAAAGGCCATGCAACACATCATATTTGCCACTCAAGATGCGCAAATTACTTCATATTCTAGGTGTGAATCTGCCCAGTTACTCCTGCTGCTGGATATCTGCACAGTTCTCATATCTTTATCTCTGTTCACAGGACTCATAAAATCTATATCTATCAAGGGAAATCCAAGGACTAGCTTTCACAGAACAAGAGTAAAGAGGAATCTGCAGCTATGTAGAATGCATAAAAAACTTCATTTCTGCTTTATGATGTTCCATCTATTCTCCACTTTCCTTGTATAATATTTACTACTCTGTCTAAGTGATAACTGCACTACAGAGGATAGTGTTATCTAAACCAAAAAATTAGGACAAATGGAATTATTGTATCTGATATAGAAACATCTTCTATAGAAATACATTTTTGCCGGTCCTGGAGACAAAACTGAATCATTTTCTTCTGTTGAAACATTGGCTTATTTGGAGCAGTACCTGATTTTTAACATTCCAGTAATCCTACTTCTCATTGTAAAGCCTTGACCAAGACCGTCTGTCTCAATTTCTGCCCAGGAATCAGTCCTGTTATTTTCTTGAAGAGCTATATGGATGATTCTCTCTTAGAAGATCCCTATTCTGTATTTTCCACTTATCTTGAAGCTTAGGTATCAGACATAGAATCATGGGATCATAGATGGTTAGGGTTGGGCATCACTGAAATGGTTTGTTTAGATTGTATTCTGTCTTCTCAAGCATAAAGAAAGCTAGTGACTATGAAAAAATATCAAATACCCAGAGCACAATTACTTTTACTGAACAATTTTCATCTGCCTCAAACTTGGTGATAATCATCAGACATCAGCGTTACGTGCCTGAAGGGTACACATCACTATTAACACAATTATCAGTATTTCCATAATGACATGATACTCTCCGTGATCTGTGACACCTGAGCCACGCTGCATGACTCTCCTGTCCTCTCTGGGGCCTTTCAGTTCTTAGCCGAAGGGGAAATTAAAAAGATGGAGGTAGATACACACCAAACCATCCCTAAGCCAGAAGTAGTCTTCTCTCCTTGGAAGAGGGCTGGGCAGATTCAGGCAACTCATGGTCAACCAGTAAGGTCTTCAAGCCGCAAAGCAGGTAAAAAGAACCCCCATGTTAGTGACTTCTGTGTTTGCGAGATTATTTGGTCTAAATATTGGTAAAGGAAGGACCAATGTGTAAGCTTTTTACCCACCGCTTTTCCCTGTTTTTTCCCTTTTCCCTCTTTTCCATTTTCCTAAACCTTTCACTGTCCAAAATGTCACCTGTAATATTTCCTGATCTCCTAATGAAGAATGAAATTATACTGTCCATAACCGAATGATTCTCTGGTCCTTCCTGCATTCACACAGCTACTAGAGAGGGTCCAGGGGAGGACCACAAGGATTATCAGGGATTTGGAGTATCTCTCTTATGAGGAGAGGTTGCCAGAACTGGACCTATTTAGTTTAAAGAAGAGGAGACTGAAAAGGGAGCTCATTAATGCAGATCAATATCTCAAAGGCTGGTGCCAGGAGGATACTTCCAGGCTCTTTTCAGTGGTGCCTAGCGACAGGATGCAACAGCCATAAACTAAAACACAAGAAGTTTCACCTTAACATGAGGAAGAATTTCTTCACATTGAGGGTAGCAGAGTACTGGAACAGGCTGCTCTGGAGGGTTGTGGATTCTCCCTCTCTGGAGACATTCAAACACTGCCTGAATGCATTCCTGTGTGACCTGTTCAAGGTGGTCCTGCCTTGTACAGGTGTGGTGGACTTGATGATCTCCAGAGGTCCCTTCCAACCCTATATGATTCTGTGATTCTCTGATTCATACTATGGCCTGAACAGCACATACTTTGTGAGAAGATTCCATTACCAAATAAGAGAGAGAATCATAGCGTTGTGGTTTAAGCCCAGCCGGTAACTCAGAACCACGCAGCTGCTTGCTCACTCCCCTCCTTCTATTTCCCCTGGCTCCTGGAGGGATGGGGAGGAGAAATGAAAGAATGTAACTACCACAGGCTGAGATAAGAACAGTCCAGAGATAGAATCTCAGTGTTGTGGTTTAAGCCCAGACGGTAACTAGAACCATGCAGCTGCTGGCTTACTCCTCTCCTTCTTCCCCCAGCTCCTGGAGGGATGGGGAGGAGAAATGAAAGAATGTAACTTCCACGGGTTGAGATAAGAACAGTCCAGTAACTAAGGTATAACACAAACCACTACTGCTACTACCAATAATAATAATGGTAAAGGAAATAACAATGGAAGAGAATACAACTGCTCATCACCTGCCGACTGATACCCAGTCTGACCTGAGCAGTGATCTAGCCCTTCTGGGTAACTGCCCCCAGTTCTACCAATTGGGCATGATGTAGTGTGGCATGGAATACCCCTTCAGCTAGTTTGGGTCAGGTGTCCTGTCTGTGCTTCCTCCCAACTTCCCCTCCTCCCTGGCAGAGCATGAGGCTCAGAAAGTTCTTGGTCAGAGTAAACACCACTTAGCAACAAGTAAAATCATCGGTGTTATCAGCATTGTTCCCAGGCTGAAAGTCAAAACCAGCACTGCACCAGCTACTAAGAAGAAGAAAAATTACTGTTACTGCTGAACCCAGGACACATAGTCATAAAATCATAGACTAGCTAGGGTCAGAAAGGACCTTAAGATCATCTAGTTCCAACACCCTGACATGGGCAGGCACACCTCACCCTAGACAATGTCAACCAAGGCTCTGTCCAATCTGGTCTTGAGCAACGCCAGGGATGGAGTATTTACCACTTCTTTTGGCAGTCCATTCCAGTACCTCACCACCCTTACAGTAAAGAACTTATTCCTTATATCCAACCTGAATTTACACTGTATTCGTTTGAACCCATTACCCCTTGTCCTATCGCTACAGTCCCTGATGAAGAATCCTTCTTCAGCTTTCTTGTAGGCCCCCTTCAGGTACTGGAAGGCTGCTAAGAGGTCTCCACACAGCGTTGTCTTTTCCAAGCTTAACAGCCCCAACTTCCTCAGCCTGTCTTCATACGGGAGGTGCTCCAGTCCCCTGATCATCCTCGTGGTCCTCCTCTGAACTTATTCCAACAGTTTCTTGTCCTTTTCATGTTAAGGACACCAGAACTCTAAACAATACTCCAAGTGAGGTCTCACGAGAGCACAGCAGAGGGGCAGGAGCACCTCCTTCGACCTGCTGGTCATGTTCCTTTTGACGCAGCCCAGGATATGGTTGGCTTTCTGGGCTGCGAGCGCACACTGCCTGCTCACGTCCATTTTCTCATCAGCCAACACCCCCAAGTCCTCCTCTGCAAGGCTGCAAGGACCTCTCCACCCAACCTGTAGCTGTACTTGGGATTGCCCCAACACTGGTGTGGGACCTTGCACTTCCCAGTGTTGAACTTCATGAGGTTAGCATTGGCCACCTCATAAGAGTGCCAAGGTCCCTCTGGATGGCATGCCTTCCCTCCAGCGCACCAACTGAATCACACAGCTTGGTGTCATCAGCAAACTTCCTGAGGGCATACTCAATTCCATTGTCCATGTCACCGACAAAGATGTTGAACAAGACCGGTCCCAACACCGATCCCTGAGGGACACCACTCATTACTGGTCTCCAGCCAGATATTGAGCCACTGACTACAACACTTGGCATGCGGCTGTCCAGCCAATTCTTTATCCACTGGTTGGTCCATCCATCAAATCTATGTCTCTCCAGTTTAGAGACAAGGATGTCATGCAAGACAGTGCCAAACACTTTGCATAAGTCCAGTTAAATGATGTCAACTACTTTGCCTCTATCTAGCAGTTCTACAGCCCCATCAGAGAAGGCTGCCAAACTAGTCTGGCAGGATTTGCCTCTAGAGAAGCCATGCTGGATGTCATGAAACACCTCATTGTTTTTCACGTGCCTTAGCACGGTTTCCAGGAGAATCTGCTCCAAGATTTTGCCAAGCACAGAGGTGAGACTGACTGATCTGTAATTCCCTGGGTCTTCCATTTTCTCCTTCTTGCAAGAAGAACTTGCCTTTCATGCAGCCGAGGAATCTCCTGAACTGCTTGTGCCAGGCTGCACTGTCCCTCCAACAGAACATTTTGTGTGATTTGTAGGTATCACAGAACACTTTACAGTTAGTATATGTATGTGAAAACAAAGGGCAAAAGCTGCCCTCAGTTTCAGATTAACTTCAAAATTCCTAAAGGTGTGCTCTGGCCACTTCACGTAGATCGGCTTTGTCAGTTTAACAGGGGGAAATTCCATTTTTATCTGTTTCACTGTGACTGGGACCGACAGTGAGTTGCACATATTATAGAGACTATGTGCTCAATCTACTCTATACACACATCCTGAAGCTTTGCTTTTGTACTTTTTGTGGGCAGTTCTAACATAGCACCTGTAAATTGTAACTGATCAATACTGAGGACGGAGCAGGATTTTTCTGCCACTATTTTCTTTAAGGCTAGGTGGAGGATAGAGTTCAGTTCTCCCAGTGTACTTGTCCTCCATTTTTTAAGGTACTAGAAGCAAACCCAGTATTTCTATGTTTGCTCTGTAGAGTGTGTAATATGGAGCTTTTCAGATTTTTGTTAACATATTATTACTTTGTAGAGTATTATTGTTTGTGTTTGACTTTCACAGAGATACCCAGCTTTCCTGTGATCCTGAATAAGGTAGAATCTTATGAATAGAAACATTTCTAGGCTAGTTTATGAGTAAAGAAATAAAAATGCATTGAATCAGGTGGATGAGCAGATACTTGACACCAGTTCCCTGTGTCGGTATGCACACAGTGTCAGTAGGTGCAAGGGTGACTACCTCTCTTTGAAAAAATAAAAATTTCCAACTGAAAAACTGTTTCATATTTTATCTCATTATATACACACATAAATGTATACATACATAAATACATATAAAAAGGTCTAATTTGTTATAATCAGCAACAAAACCAGAACTTTTTCAGGTGAAAAATCACTTAATATTGTTTTGAGATTTACAGGATTTGAATGTTTTATCAAAATTATTTGAGAAAATTGAGTTTTGTGATGTGAACATTTAATATAAATCTAGCATTATATTATTATTATTTGATTGTCAAAGAGTACATACTCGGTGTAGGATTCCTGCGGTATGATATTTCTGTCTGCATGTGTTGACTTTTTGACTTGTCAGCTTTTGACAGCATTTCAAAGGAAAAAAATGAAAAATCATGAGAAAAGTCACAGAGTGAAGTGAAACCTGAACTGGATCTTGCAGCTCAAGACATAAACCTCTTTTTGGGAAAAAACTTTGAATTGAGGACTAAATACTATGCAATGTGAAAACTCAAGATTTCATGGGCCTATACAACTAAAAAAGTCTTCACAATAACTTTTGTAGCAACTGGATCTGATTAAGATGCCCAACACAAATTTTTAGCAATTTGAATGCCATTGCCACATGTGTTAAGGCAAAGATACATTTTTCTCTTTGTTTTCACATGCTAGACTGTGTTGTGTGCTATAAAATCTTCATTTTCATAATGTACATGAATAACCTGCAAGCTGTGTAAATGTTTTGACACATGCATACTGTTTCATTTTATGTATATAAAATAATTTCACTACTATCCATCATATTATAAACTGTGACAAACTGCATATATATGTTTCTTTACTTGTTTTTAGCTGTGATAATTCTGCTATATAATTTGATTTGGAAATTCTACAGCCTTCAAAAGTCCATGGGTGGGAAGTGGAAGGTTACTTCTTGTAAACACTGCATATTTACCATCTTGTTTAAAACATGCTAGAAAAAAGGATGCAAAAAAGCACTTATTACAAAACCATTTAACAAAAAAAACCAACTTTTCAAATATAACAGTTGTTTGTTTAGTTTTTAACTGTGTAGATTTGCCTTTTATCTTGAAAACAGCTGTTAAAAAACTGATTAAAATTTTATTTCAGTCTAACATTTTTGCAGAATAATATAGTTTTTCTTGAACAGCAGTAGTAATTAAAGAGTTCTAATAAAAATGGCATTTCCTTAGAGAACATAAGAGTTTGTTCAAATAGCTACAATTATATATATTATCTTTTTTCTGTATAAATTTTCTAAGAAACATTAAAGTAATACTGCAAACATAATTACTTAAGAAAAACATTTCAGAGTAAATAACTTTGAAATCCACAGGAAAATACTTTATGCTGGACTCTGTCTGGAGTATAATGAGGCCATTGCAATTACAAGTGTATTTTACTGAAAAACTCACTAGCCAGAATGTAAGCACGGTTAGATGTTTAAAGACTTTAAGCCAAAGATACAGAGAATTGTTGCTTAATATAGGTTGCATCCATTGACCATGGGGGCAAATACAAAAAAGCAAATACTGAACCCTTTTATAAGTGTTGACAAAAACTAGCAAGCTTCTTCTTAAGTAGGAGTGAAAATATAGTTGGTTTAGGTTAATTTGATTACTAAGGTGATTTGAAAGAAAAGGGTAGTTTAATATCTGTGGTACTATCATTTGATAAGCAAGGGAAGAATGAAAAGAGATGAACTCTTGAAGAACACAAATAACGAGATGTAGGGGACACGAAATATTAGCACAAGGCAGGCAGGGTATAGACAGATTTACATATGAGTAAAATTTTGGTGTCTGTTCCTGTTTTTCAGTGTTTAAACAGAATTGTGAATTTTAATTCTCATATTTTTAACTTAATCTTTTGAAGATATTCTACAGATTTTATTAGATATTTGGTCTAGAACACAGGGAATAATTGCTTTGTGATGAATGTTTATCTGGAAATACCAGTTTCTACCCTGAATTTGTGTCAGTAAATTCTGGTGCGTTGCACATGATTTCACTGACATGGTTTGTTTGCATTTGCTAACATATGTCTCAGTGTGGGACCTCTGTGTGTGTTTTAATGGCTGTCTTATGTTGGCAGGCTGTGTTCGTTGTTCTGGCAGGATTTCTCCTGGAGGATGCTGTTTTGTGTAAACTTTGATGGATTTGGGTTTTTTGTTTATCATCAAAAGACTAGAAGGGAAAAAAAAAAGAAGTTTTGGGGAAAACAGTTCATTTATATAGTTCTGGAAAACTAACTTGAAGCAGTTGTTCAAAATTTGTGCTCAGCTTGAGGACTGAGATTTCTTCATAGGCAAATTTTAGAAAGATGGGATCTTTTGTTAGACCAACAGATGCTGCTGGACACAGAGATAAAGCGATCTTCAGTCTTGTATAGGAACAGCAAGGTCCCTTTGTGGTGTTTCCTAATTTAAAGAAAAATGTCTGGAAAAGCTCAGAAAAGGACACACGAATGGGATTCTTCCATCAATATTCATGTCAATCCCAGAATAGGTGCTGGACTCTGCAGTAAGCACAAAACTGCATGAGGGCAAATACCACCCTGTGCAAGTGGAAACAAGGAATGGAGGAGCTGTTTTGAGGTGTTAGGTCTTAAAATCAAATATCAAGAAAGAAAGTTACACTGACAGAAGACATTCACCACAAAAGCTGCAATCCAAACCTAAAAGAAATAAGAAAGAAAACGAGAAAAAACATAATGCATGTCACACTGGACCTTTGTTCTCAGTGCAGACTTCTATTAATAACATTTAAGTTAAAGGATCTCTACTAACACTAAATAGATGATAAAAACCTTATAGGATTTTTCACTAACAATGGAAAATGCTTTAAGTATTCTCTAATCTGTTCCTAAATTCTAGTCCAAGAGTGTGAGCCATGGGATTTTTGTTCATATTTCTTTCCTATAGCATAACCTAGGCATGTTTGCAATTTTTGTTTTTCTTTTCAAATAGGGGCTGTTATAACACACACAAAAAAATAATGCAATAGTCACAATATGGAACGCACTCATTTCCCCTACCTTCTAGTTTTATTCCAATATTGATGCCACACCTAGCTAAATTACATTTGGTTTGTTTTCAACACAGGCATATGATGGTTTACTTTAACAATAGAAGGCTTTGAATTTAAACTGTGAATACACTAATGTCTTGTAACAATAAGAATAAGCCAGCATTTTTTCAATTTTTTTATCTCTTCCCTGAATATCAAATTGACAGTCTGATTTTAAGGCCTTATTTTCTACATTGCCTAGAATGTTCACACCTATAATCTACAGGAAGAAGCAATGACATTAATTGGCAATTTCCTCTTTCTCTGGCTGCTTTATTTTTCCAGCATTTTTTCTGAAGCCATATCCGACATCATTCTGTTCTTCCTGGTTTTGGAGAGCCCTAAACTGTTCTTTGCACTCCTCCAGGGGAAACCTCATCTGCAGTTCTAGCTATGAAGAAGGTGGCTCTTTAATTTACTTTTTTCTCACCTCCAGAACTTCATATAGGAAACACTGCCTGCATAGTCACTTTTATGTTTGGGTTGTGTGTTTTGTTGTTTTTTTTAAGTGATGTCTGTTTCCCATAAATAAGCAGCTCATTCGGGGAGATATCTAAGCAAGCATCTAAATCAATTCTTGATGTTAATTAATTAATTTTTACAGAGTATTAATTCCAGACATTTTGTTCTTTTGCTTTGGTCTTTGAAAGCATGATTTATCTGTAGTGTTTTTACTTAAACGTACTACATTAGTGTCTGCAGAATTGAACTATCCAGTTGTGACTTTTCTTTCTCTTTCCTGTTTTTTACCTCCAAACCCTCAAATTTATATCAGGATGGTTATAATTTCTGTACCAACATATGTACTCTACATATCTTTTACGGTAAATTAAAACATTAGCCTATGCCTGCCGTTCCCTTCCATTAAACCCCCCCAGAAATGTAAAACTGTATCTGTTTAAATAAATAAATGCAAGTGAATATGTGCATCTGCCTTTGATGCAAGTCGCATAGATGTTTTTAGTTCTATGAAGAAGACATATCGAAAGCTTTTTTTTTAGAAGTGTCTTTACACCAATATTAAACTTTGATTTCTTTTATCCTGCTCACATAGTCACTTGTTTCTTTGCAGTCAGTCCAGGTACAGGTTGAAACTGATAAGAGCTGGCAGTGTTTGTTTTATTGTGAACCTTATTCAGCCTGATATTCAATTATGTTTCCGTGTGGATTTGTAATGTGGATTAATAGTTTTATTTTACTCCTGTGATTAGTTTCTGTTTGTTCTAATTTCTTTTTGGTTCTTTCTTGACCTTGAGGTGAAAAAACACAGAAGATGTATTCCCTCAATTTAATGCCAGTCTGAGGTGTTTCTCCTGCATCATCAAATCAATGAAAAGTAAATAGCCTACACTTCTTGTTTCACAGTGCAGTATTGATCTTTCTTCAGCTTTTGCTTCCTTTTTTCCCTGCGTCTTGTGTCTTTCAACCCCTGGGACTGAAGTGATTGCCATAGATTGGACAAGCTAACAAGCGCATGATAAGGAACTAGTGTTTTGTGGTATACTCACATTCACATGACTGGTATATAAAGCCTGGACCTCTCCGCATTGAAAGAGAGGTGCCATTTTGTGTATGGCACAAGTCACTGTGAAAAAGAGCCACAATAAAAGCACCAGAGCAGCAAAGGATTTTATTCTCCACACCGGTCTTTTATTCCTACAGCTGGTGCCAAGCTGGGTGAGGACATTAGTCCTCTGAAAAGTAAGACAAGTAGCCTGCAGGGAATGCCACAAGCTGCCTTTTGCCTTGGCGATGTATGGGACGGTGGGAGCCCATGGGTAAGTCTGAACTCGATCTTATAATGACCGTGATATGTGTGTCAAGTCCTATTTAAATTTGGAGCAGCAGAGACCTATGCAGAAAGTTTGAGAGATGCAATGGGAATATACTAATTCTGGTTGGAAATGGGACGGTCGGCATCATTTAGTGAGTGTATTTTGTAGTTCATCAGTGAACTGACAAAAGCTGAAGTCAGTATTTTATTTAGCAAATGAACTAAATTAATCTAATAACTTTGGGACAGTTGGGGGGTTATGCTTCCCCTCAATTATTGTGGAATATATTTTCTCTTTACATTTTAATACAGGGGCAAAACCTTTGTGTATATTGCTTAATACAGTGCTTGTAGTGTCTACCTGTTCTCAAGTGCTGTGCAGATTAAGAATCAAAATCTCTTTCAATTTTATCTCTGGGCCCTTAACTGTCCAAGGTACTCCCTAGTACTGAAAAATGTTTAAATTAATAATTGATACTCTATTACCTGCTATGCAGTCTATTATTTCTTTCAAAGAGGTAGGTATTTGTGCTGTGCAGTAGAGAAGTTTTCTGGCATTGCGTAAGGTTTGTGAGAATGCTGTTTTTGTCTCCAGGTGCTTATTATTCCCTAACTGTGTTGGGTTGCTACTGTATTACTCTGTTGTAAATTATTTTCATATCATTTTTTGTGCACTTAAGCTGGTTACTGACTATATATACACTCAAATTAGCATGTTCCAAAGTAGTTATCACAGGTGACCTGGTATAAAGCATAAAAGAATCTGTACAGGCTGCAACAGTCTGTTGCTATTTTATTTACAGTATGGTAAAGATAAGGCAGCTATTATTATTATTAGTATTAGTATTATTAGTATTATTATTATTATATGTGTTTATAGTTATTGGCATTTTATAGATAAATAACAGTACTTTACATATGCATCTATGGACATGTTACTTGTGCATATTTTATTGTAGTGTTACAGCAGCTAACATGAATCCTTCTGTACTAATACAGTAGTAAAATGAATTCTGTATTCTTCTTTTATTATTAACCGTACAGTGATACATGAATTTCATATTTCCCATGGACACCACTGCAATGCGGTTTGTTGGCAGCATTTTCAGCAGAGCACTTTTATAATGTGTATTTTTGTTGTTTAATGTGTTTTAAAAAAAGTCAGTGTACAATACAGAAATTATGCCTAATGCAGGAGCTATTCTATCTCTTTCTAGTTTTATGACATTTTACATTTCTTGGAGCTAGATGATTGTTCTAACCCAAGCTATTATGTAATCCTTAGGGTAGCCCTGCTGCTGATTTGAACACTATTAATTTTCTATTATAGTGTGCTAAAGATGTTCTACAGTGTGAAGCTCACCTGCATTATTGAGTCAATGACCAATTGCAGAGTTACTCCGTGGTGGTTGGAGCTTAACTCAACCCTTTGGGATCTCATTTATTATTTGCAGATATTGATTCTGGAAAAAGAAAAAGCTAAGATGTGTGAATCTAATACTGACTTAGACCTAGCCTACAGCTGTTAACTCCTAATGGTCTGCTTACTATATGTGTGTTAACCGAAGCTTGAATTTCTTTATGTTTTCATGTACAATAAGCTATTTACTGCTGTTTCATAAATATTTAAAAGGTTCTGTGCAACCTGCTCAGATAACATCAGCTCAGATATCTGCTATATTTAAATTGAGTTTAGTCTTAATTATTTTCCTGATTCCTTATAACAGAATACAGAGATTAAGAAAATACTTTAGGCAATTAAGTTTAGTGTTATGTTTTAGATAAGCTGCATGAGAAACTCCGCCAGAAAAATCATAGGAAAGATGCGCTTTGATTCCTTAAGGACAGCAGTGCTTTGTGCTTGTGAATTTGTCTTCAGGATAAGGGTTATAGTTCTATGACATAAACTGATCAGGTAAGGATACAATCTCACATTTTCTCCTCTCGTATTACCAGTATAGTGACTCTTCAGCTCCACTTATACCTGTAACGACTTAATGTAATGCATGGCAGCAAGTAGCTTTCTTTTTTTTTTTCCTTTTTTTTTTTTTTTTTTCCCATTCTGCTCTCATCCTTTTCCACTAATTTACTGGAACATAAATAAAAAAGTTCCCGGAAAGTTTATGGAGTTGACTCACTGGTGTTTCACTCTCATTTAAATATACATAATGGACTGTAAAACTTAATCAAATCAATCATCATAAATTATTTTATTGGCTCCCAAGTCAGCAATAGATGAAGTTTCATACAAAACAGAGACATGCATAACATGAAGACAGGAAAAGTTCAGGAAGTAAATGTATTCTCTATGGGCATTAATAGCAACAACGAGGGGAAGGAGGGCTTGGAAAAGCTTGGTAAACAAAACTTGTTCATAATCTTCAGAAATGTGTCCTTTAAAAAAGTAGACACCACCAAGCAATATTGTCTGGCGGAAAAGTAGTGTTTATTTAATTCATGCTAGTGTCTATTTTCAGGTTGTATTAAGATTTTTTCTATAGACTTTTTAGTGATTATTCACCATGAGCCTGCTATGGTCCAAAACTCTCCTGTCATTTCTAGTCTTGCGTTTTCTAGTCTTGCTCAAGAGCAAGAAAATAGCTGCGTGCACTGTTGTAGTTTATATACTTATTAATATTTAGACAGAAAACTGGTACAAAGAATAGATGCAGTTAGATCTGGTACTCCCCCAGCATGTGGGCAAGAACATTTCCACTCCACTAACTTTAAAATTCTGTTTGCAGTTAAGTGAAATGTGAACATAATTACCAATAAGAGACAGCAAATAACTTTCTCAAGGTAGCCAAAAAATAGTTTTCCTGAAGTTAAATCATGCTCAAACTGGCCTTCTGGTTTAGTTATGTATCATAGGAAATGAAAATGTATCCTTTATCTGATTCTGAATACAATGTCAAAGGCCACGTGGAAGCAGGAAACTGCATGTTTTCTCAAATCAGGGGAAACTGGAACCAGGGGTGGGATTTCTCTTAAGACGAATCCTAGGGTTAGATTGTGTGTGTGTTTTACTGATGTTAACTACATGGAATACGGGAAAAAAAAGCATTTTTGAATTCATATAAATATAGATGTGAATGTGATTTACATTTTATTCCTGTTTGTTTAGACATTTAAACCTAGTTACTATTTTGTAAATATTATCAATATATTATCTATTCCATTTATAGATTAACAAATAAAAAGACTTCCCATTCCTGTGCTTTAGAAATACTTGAGTAAGGTCCTGCAATAGGCAGAAGCCTAATTTACATTTCTAAAGTACCTGAGAGGTGAAGAACTCTTCTAGGACAAAGGCTAGCTTATGAAGTAGAAGTTGGAGATTTCAGCACTGAGGAGACATCTTCTAGTGGATAGTGTTAGCTGGTACAGCAAGCAATAGACAGAAGCAGAGAGTGCTTAGTGTCAGGAATCTCCTCCAGGTTTGCAGTGCCCTTCAAAATGACACTTTCTGTAAGTCAGGTGGAAGCGCGCTTGTCAGCCTGCTAATGTAGCAATAAAAGATTGCACAATAATCACTGAAAAGTGAACAAAGCATTAGAAAAAATCTGCCAGAGAGCCAAAAAAAACCCTAGCCTGGTTTGGAAGATGTCTATAAATATTTACTCAAGTTCTGTTAAACCCTTTTTGGCAAATACAACAGCACATTATCAAGAGATGCTACCTGAATTCCCATGAGTAGTAGCAGAGATTGGCATATTTAACCCTGTCTAACAGCCTGCAGGGTGCAGTTCTGGGCTATAATGTCCTGCTTTCGACTGGGGGTTTTGCATGATGCCTCTCTGCGCAGGGCAGACATATTCCAAGGTACTTTAAACAGAATTTAAATAGACTTTGGTTCTCCAAGCTCAAAACTTTAATCTAAATAGTTTACAATTGGAGGCTGATCAAACTTAATGTCTTTGGCATTTTTTTTTTCTTTTTAATTCAGCTTTTCTCTTGCAATGTTTGTTTCCTCCCCTTTGGGTGGAGCTGAGGGTGGATAATTTTGTGCTCACATGTCTAAGATGAACGATGCTGTTCTCTCTCTGTGGGTTTTCCAGCAACTTGATGGATCCAAAAAGCATGCATACAGGTAACATACAGAGCAAAATAAAGCTATAAATGTTTTCTCTTTTATATGGTTCACCGAGCTATATGACCAATTCTCGGGGAAGGAAACAATAATGTAAATTCATATATGAAAACTATTGTTAAGGAAAAATGTTTTCAGTTAATCAGTAGTTCTCTTTAAATGAGGTTCATTAAATTCAGATAATTCTTGCTATTTCTGCAAAAATATCAGTCGATTTATTTTTCATATGAGGTTGGCTTCTATCAGTTGTCATGATTTAAAAAGAAATATTTGGAAAAGCTGGTATTTATAAGAAATACTGAAAACTGTTAAGTATGAATTATTTACATTTTCAAGTTTTAGGGCTTCAAATGCATATACTGATTTTGATTTTTATTTTAAAGAAAAAATATGTATTTCATCACCATGTTTATACAATAAATTTACCAATTTAAGCACTAATAACTTACTAAAGACACTTATTTCCTATTTCTCATGTTCATGGGCATACATTTACGCTCAAACTCTATGCTAGTAAAAACAGAGATTTACAGGAGCCAAGAACTCTCCTAGATACAAGTTCAGTGTGTATATTTACCTTGCTGATTTCTGCTTAAAACTTTTTATGCTTATTCTCTCTATTCTTATTTGCAAATGAAAATGAGAAAACTCAAACTAAGCTTTTTAAATAGATTTAAAAAACAGAGGTAGAAAGCACATAAAGTTTCATATTTGTTCTTTCTCCGCCTTCTAAATACATATCTATAATTCCTGCAAACAGTCTGACAACATATGCAAAAAAACTTGTAATGAGTTCTTGAAACATTGAGAGCTCAGTTACAGTAAGTGATTAAAAAGCCAAAAAGAAAGACCACCTCTTTCTTAATTCTGGTAATTTCTTGGTAGAGATGAGACTGCTGCCCAGTATGGACCAGCAGAACTGGAGTAGAGACCATGTTGGGGATTCACTGAGGACAAACCAAGCAGTGGGAGTAATCTCAGCACTCAGCCTTGCCCTGATCACACAGCTAATAACTTCTTATCAAGTAAGATATTGTTCAATAATAAGATGATTACTGAACATTGTTTTTTTAATCAGAAAAACAGGTATTATACTCCAAAAACTACACTGAATTTGAGAGAGGAGAAAGGAGAATTCACAGTTAGAGTATTAAACAAAACATTGATTACATTCAAGTTTTTCTCACTGGATTTTTGTAATTACCTCCTGACTGAGGCAAGCTACAATTTCTTCCATTGCAACCTACTTCAAAGATTGTCAGAGTATAAGACTAGTAATATAATATTAAAATTAAATCTATTTAAATTATTACAATGTTGCACTGATTTTTTCAGAGTGTAGCTCTGGATTTTGAAGTCTGGGGTCAGTGTTCTAATTCTGATGTAATCACCAGCACCTACCTTACTACAAATAATACGCGACATCAGGAATTACTTCTGATGCTCATTGTAAGTGAACACTGCTAGCAGCTGATCAAGAACACCCTCCCATGCTCACTCTTTTCCCTCTCTTCCTTTCTAGAAAAATATTATCTGCTGAACTGCAATATATTGTGATCTGAGCCACGACATTGGTTCCAGGTTAGCCAAGGCCCTTGACAAAATTAGGTTATATAAAGATGTAATGAAAAGAGCTGTAGATAGGGCATTTACAGGAGCCAGGCTGAAATATTAGTTGCTTTTATATATCTTGAGGCAATGGAGAGACTCTTACATGATAATATCCTCTACTCTTGCCTCTGTTTGTAATTACCATCAATTACAAGTCTAATTTACAATAATACAATAATATAAAAGTTGTTTAGACTAAATTTTATTGTAGTTGAAATTTTACATAAATAGTGATAGTATTTATGTAATAAAGGCTAGATTCTGAACATGTACATATCAGATCTAACTTTTCTGTTATTTGACTTTAATGTGTTATGGAACACTTTGAAGCATTGTGAAATGATAAACTATGAAACAAAAGCAGTGGAATTCTTTCACATTATATTAGTTAATAAAGAAAGAATTTGACCTTAAGATTCTTAACAATGAAGAAAATGAAGAAAAACAATATTCTTTACTTTGAGAGAAAAAAAAAAAAAACAAAACCAAATATATATGAGAAGTGTCTTGAGAATGTCCTTTTTCCATGTTACTTACAGACGAACATTTGTTTAATCTGCCACAAAAAAAGCAGATATAAGTAGTTCTGTGGGCTATCATACTTTTATTTGCATCCCATCAAATAGAAGGGTAATAGGTAGGACAGGAGAAAGCCAGACATATTACTGCCATTAAATGGAAGAAGCCCCAAGGTTTATCTTGGCTAAAGAGTAGTAACATATGAAAAAGCACACACTTTGACATTGAAAACCATATAGAATCATAGAATAGTTAGGGTTGGAAAAGACCTCAAGATCATCTAGTTCCAACCCCCCTGCCACGGGCAGGGACACCTCACACTAAACCATCCTACCCAAGGATTCATCCAACCTGGCCTTGAACACTGCCAGGGATAGAGCACTCACAACCTCCCTGTGCCTCACCACCCTAACAGAAAGAATTTCCTCCTTATACCCAAACTAAACTTCCCCTGTTTAAGTTTTAACCCATATGTAACATTCTTAGGTACAAAGTAGCAAAGTGCAAGGAGAATTAACTCAGGCTACTTAATGAGCATTCTATCATTAAATCTTTTCCCCTATTGTTTGTACTGTACTGAGGTGATGCAGAACACTGACTCAGACAACAGTATAGTATATCTATAGAGTATATATTTTTTGTGACTTCCTGTATTTTGTAATTGTTATTATCCTGCCATATTACCATAACAAAATATTCCTATCATCTCCCTCCTCATGTGATATCATGAAATAACCTGACAGATCAGTTGTGCTGTCCGCTGCATTATTAATATTTCTGTTTAGAAGAGTGTAAGTGCTTTTACAAAAAGTTTTACTTAAATCTGTTTGGCTTAGTTTGGTTTTTCAGACCTCACAAATGCAGCATTAGATTATAAAAAAATATTGTGGATGTGAAACATAAAATATTTAGGTTATTATAGTTCCTGGAAACTATATGGCTTTGAAGACTAAAAGAAGAAACCTGTTACTTTTTCATGTATTTGCTTATTAAAAAAAAAAATAGTCAGGGAAACCGTGGTATCTAGTTATGATGCCTTACAAACAGCCAAAATCTAGCGCAGAATCTAGCTGGAGGTCTGTGACTAGTGGAGTTCCTCAGGGGTCGGTGCTGGGACCCGTGCTGTTTAATATTTTCATCAATGACCTGGGTGAGGGAACTGAGTGCACCCTCAGCAAGTTTGCTGATGACACAAAACTGGGAGGAGTGGCTGACACACCAGAAGGCTGTGCTGCCATTCAGCGAGACCTGGACAGGCTGGAGAGTTGGGCGGGGAGAAACTTGATGAAATTTAACAAGGGCAAGTGTAGAGTCTTGCATCTGGGGAAGAACAACGCCATGTACCAGTACAGGTTGGGGGTTGACCTGCTGGAAAGTAGCGAAGGGGAAAGGGATCTGGGGGTCCTGGTGGATAGGAGGATGACCATGAGCCAGCAATGTGCTCTTGTGGCCAAGAAGGCAAATGGCATCTTAGGGTGCATTAGAAAGGGAGTGGTTAGTAGGTCAAGAGAGGTTCTCCTCCCCCTCTACTCAGCCTTGGTGAGGCCGCATCTGGAATATTGCGTCCAGTTCTGGGCCCCTCTGTTCAAGAAGGACAGGGAATTGCTTGAAGGAGTCCAGCGCAGAGCCACAAAGATGATTAAGGGAGTGGAACATCTCCCTTATGAGGAGAGGCTGAGGGAGCTGGGTCTCTTTAGCTTGGAGAAGAGGAGACTGAGGGGTGACCTCATCAATGTTTACAAATATGTGAAGGGTAGGTGTCAGGATGATGGAGCTAGGCTTTTTTCAGTGATATCCAGTGATAGGACAAGGGGCAATGGGTGTAAACTGGAGCATAGGAAGTTCCACGTTAACATCAGGAAGAACTTCTTTACTGTAAGAGTGACAGAGCACTGGAACAGGTTGCCCAGGGGGGTTGTGGAGTCTCCTACACTGGAGATATTCAAGGCCCGCCTGGACAAGTTCCTGTGTGATGTACTGTAGGTTACCCTGCTCTTGCGGGGGGGTTGGACTAGATGATCTTTTGAGGTCCCTTCCAACCCTTGGGATTCTGTAATTCTGTGATTCTGTGAAAATTAATTCCAATGTGACTTTTCTCCCTCAGGAATCAGGCTGATTTTTATTGGAACTATGTTAAACAACTCTTTCTGCAATATTTCCTATGAATTCTAATAGTCAGACTCCTTTTTTAGATTTTTTGTAATGTTTTATTGTTGCTGCTTTAGGTGTTTTTATCACCTGAGAGTCAGTCCCTCTCTTTTTGTTCTTGCCTGACCAGCCAGCAGCCCACTGGACCCCACTGGCAAAAGGTAGCTTTTTTAGACCTAACAAGTGTAAACAACATTATTTACCAAAAGGTTTGTGTGTGTCTATATTAGGTGGCAAGTGTTGTGTTTCTGTGTTTATTTTGCAGTCTGTAGCTTTGAAATGACCTCAGTGTACCTGGTGATCTTGAGATGAGCAGAGAGTTAAACTAAACTAAGGGTGCTGCTTAAACCACTTCAAGTTTCTTTAGATAAGTATGTATTTATCTATGTAGATGCACAATGTGTGTGTGTCCATTGCTGTACATTTCAAGCTGCTTTGCACACGGAGATTCTGTAAGCTAATCTTGCAAATGTAGTTCCTTAAGAAACTAAAGAGGAAAACCCCCTGCTTCCAAATCAAATTGATTGTAGAGGTAATTTACAAGAAGATACTTGAACAGGTTTTCCTTCACAGTCCTAGGGAGAACTTTTATTTTCTCAATAGTATACATCTAAAACTATGTTTGTTCTGAGCTATTAAGAGTCTTGTAAGTATACTATGTAGGAATGAGCAAGCTTTGGGGCTGAATGAGGACTGGGCTGTCATCATGCCTCCCTATAGCTTATTCATTCACTCTCACACTTATTCTTGAAAACCTATAATTTATTCATCCTGAAAAACATTAGAGTACAAACAGGGGCTTAAGCAGGAGGTTCCTGAAATCTAATCCTGACTATGATACATATCATACCATATCCTTTGGTGAGTCCCTTAGGTTCCACAGGTCAATTTACACATCTGTACAGTATGATAGGTGACTTCAGTGAGATATTGAGGAGATTAGTTACGTTTGTAATACACTTTAAAGGTCAATAAACAAGCTAGTGTTAAGAATTTATTTCCTTGGGTCATATGTATTGGTGAATGCTTCTTCTCCCTCTGAGAAAGGTGAAATAACAGATCCTTTAGATAGCCATTCAGAAGGGCAGTAGTCTATCACATGTCATTGTGCTATATCTAATATTAATGTTGCTATGAATTTAAACTCATATTTACCTGTATGTGTGTGCTTGGGGAAGAGTATGAAAAAGCACGTGGAGAAAGCAGTGTAAAGAAACTGAGAGGGTCTTAGTTTGCTCTGGGTTTCTCTCTCTTTTTTTTTTTTTTTTTTAAGAAGCTACAAACAAATAGAACATATTTTTATCCTCAGGAATACTAGAACAGCTTTGCACAGGGGTCTGAAGAGCTAGCTGGAGTGGGTCAGTCAAGAGGAAGCACTGAGCTGCATCATCTTTCTCCTCTCTCACCAGTTTCTTTGACTTCAGTCCTGTTTACAGCCTGTCAATAATTGAAGAACCTATTTATATTGCACAGGGAGGACAAACTTGCTCCTGAATGAGTCATGCAGCAGAGTGCTGTGAAGTTACATCAGGCTGAGACTTAAAAGCATACAGATGATGCTTTTAGATGCAATTTTGGCAAGACCCATCCAGTTCTTGGTTTTCAGAACTTTTTTAATTATTGCTTGATTTTGGCACTGTTTTATATTACCACATATAATTAAAACTAAAAACATTGCAGTTGCCTTCACTGCCAAATTATGCATTTAGTTTTGACCTTGGAATTCATCTTATGACTAACTACTGTACATTTTGTTTTTCTTTGTCAAGGATATAGAAGAACACTAAGTAGTATACAAGCAAAAAGATAAGACATTATAATCCATTCTTTTATATTCTTGATTTGTAGAACACTTTTGTTACTTAAATAAAATTATCTAATACATACGAAGTATACATCTAAGAACTCCCGATATTAAAAAATGACTGTATCCTCTAAGAAAAAAAAAAAAAACCAACCAATTTTAAGTATATGCGTAACTGAATTCTGCAAGATGCCTCATATGAAAAAGATTATTCTTTATTTTAAGTGTTTGCAAGGTTGATGTATTTCTGATTAAATATCCATGCTGCCTATGGTTTATAGCTTCCGTTTTTAAAATTGCACCAGTTATCTTATTTTCTAATTATTTGTCTGAAAGCTTATTCTCATATTTTGTATTCCATTATATTTGCACAAATTACCTACTAGAAGATCTTGTTTCAAGAACTGTGTCATGCTGGTATAGAAATTTAAACCTTTGACATATTAGTTAATGATGAGTAATTTTTTAATTTATGGTAGTTTTAGAGCTTTTGCATGAGGAAACGCTGTCAAACAGTGAAGACTCCTAATGTTTTGCTTGGGTGGCTGTATAATTCTCAAAAACTATACTGCTGTACCTTTTGGAAATTTGTTTTACAGGTAACAGATGTAAATCTCCTGCAGCTGAAAGCACTGCTCATAGAAGGTTAAATTTATTCTACCTTATAGAGCAGAGCTGGCCTCTATAAATAATTTTGTTATGTTCTCTTATAAACATTTTGGAAGAAGAAAATTCTTGGTTTAACACAATAACGTATTGTATTTTCACTGCTCAAAGAATTAGATTGATTATAGTGGCTTCTAAGATTGATAATACATAGATTTCTATTATGACACCCATTGTTTTAGTGCTAGACTGCAGAGAAATGCTTCCTTAAAAGCATCATTGTATAAAATATTGACCTAGAGGACTTCATTATTCAAGCTGGAGAGACAGTCACTACTTAACAGTAATAAACTGTTTCTGTGTTACATCGAGAATACTTTGGAAAATATGAGAGTTGTCAAATCTCTTGAAAATCCTGTCTTTATAGTACACATGACACTGAAGCTATGGCTGTATTTTCTGCTAATAAAAGCAAAGGCACAGACAGATGTGAAGGATGTCATGGTATACTGACAGGAAACTATGAAAAATGAGTACTTTGTTGAGAAGCAGAAAAAGACACAGGCCAATGACCTTGGGAAGCTTTAATAGATATCGTTCACTTGGGGCTTTTCCTTTTTTTTTTTTTTTTTTAACAGATGGGGAAAAAAATAATGACGCAAATAAGTATAAAGTTAGCATGCAAAATTTGGGCATATGAACAAAAATTCAGCATGGTGTTTAAGCAAATATATCAGCTGACATAAAGAAAAAATAGAGTGGTCATTGAAAGCACAGAAGTTTGTGCGACTCCAAGTTTCTAATGCTGTCTCCAAATTCTGGGCATGCCAGTCCCTACATCACCTTAATTCTTTTCCAATATTTGAATGATTCTTCTACCAACATGAATGTTTGGATCTGAAAGAAGAATAAAAGAATTCCTGCAGCCGCAGTGACTCTGGTGTTTACTCCACTCCATGAAGAACCAGAAAAAAGTGATAGTTTACCACCCATGACTCAAAAAGAATGTTATTTCAGTTGACCACAGAAGCAACCATGATTTTCAATGTGATAAAGAGAAAAAGATGACCAAATTATATTGAAAGCCACTTATGACTTGGGTGTCTTATTTATATTCTCCCTAAATATCCTAATATCTTTTATGTCTTTGTATATACACGTACAGAAACAAAATCAATTATATTCTTGGGAATGTAAAATAAAAACATACATCAAACACGTTTATCTGAACAAAATATTAGCTTAGACTGTATCTGCTCTTGCTTCACAGGCTGCGCAGTCTGATTTACTCAGAAAAGTAAAAAATTTACAAAAGAATATCAGAAGTAAGCACATACTTAGAAACAGCAGGAGTCAGCTTAAATCTGAGGCCATATATGTATCATTTAACTGCAGACATACTAAGACATAATGAGATTTATTTTCATCCACAATTTACTAATAACTTCCTGACTGTCATTTACAATACAGATCAATCTGCATATTGTGAACTAAGGTATAATTTAACTGTATAGCAAAGCAACAGGAAAAATCTTTAACTTTCTCATTGTAAGGAAAAACATTCCATGCATACTGAACCTTGTTTTGAAGAGTTAGTTGTAAAAGCAATATCATGCGAGGTAAAAATGCATATTGATTTTAGCCTTTAATATGGACCATAAGACTCACAGTAAGACATGCATAGATAGCATTCATAGAACCATAAAATAGTTTAGGTTGCAAAAGGCCTTTAAGTTTATCAAATTCAACCATAGACATCACACTGCCAGGTCCTTAGGAACTAAACTTTGTCCCTAAACCCTGCACCTATACATCTTTTAAATCCCTCAAGGGATGGTAACTCCTTCAGTCCCCTGGGCAGCCTGTTAGCTGTTGTAGCCCACCTTGCTACAATCTTCATTCAGACAGTTATAGAGAGTGATATGTATGGTCTCTTGTCAGCCTCCTTTTTTCCAGGCTAAACTGCCCAGCTCCCTCAGCTGTTCCTCATCAGACCTGCGTTCCAGACCCTTCACCAGCTCTGTTGCTTTTCTCTGTACCCACTCCAGCATCTCAGTATCTTTCTTGGAGTGAAGGACAAAAAACAGCACTGGATTCGAGGTGTGGCCTCACCAGTGCCCAGTACAGAGGAATAATCACTGTCCTGGTCTTGCTGGCCACTCTAGCGCTGATACAAGCCAGAATGCCACTGTCCTTCTTGGCTGCCTGGGCACAAGCTAGCTTATGTTCAGTTCTGCCAATCAGCAGCCCCAGGTCCTTTTCCATGAGCAGCTTTCCAGCCACTCTTTGCCAAGCCTGTAGCATTGCATGTGGTTGATGTGATCCAAGTGCAGAACCCAACAGAGCCTTGTTGAACCTCATCTCATTGGCCACAGCCCATCGATCCAGCCTGCCTTGCAGATCCTGCAGATCCTGCAGACTGCAGAGCCTTCCTATCCTTCAGCTGATCAACACTCCTAGCCAACTTGGTGTTGTCTGCAAATTTATTGTGGGTGCCTTCCATCCCCTTGTCCAGATCATTGATAAAGACATTAAACAACACTCGCTCCAATACTGAGCCCCAGGAACGCCACTTGTGACCGAATGCCAATTGGAGTGCCATTCACCACCACCCTCTGGACAAAGCCATCCAGCCAGTTTTTTACCCAGCAGTATGATCATCCAAACTGCAAGCAGACAGTTTCTCCAGGAGAATGATGTAGGAAATGGTGTCAAAGGCTCTACTGAAGTCTGGGTAGGCAACATCCACAGGCATTAGTGCATCCAGTAAACAGGTCAACTTGTCATAGAAGACCAGGTTAGTCAAGCAAGATCTCTTTTTCATAAATCAATGCCAATTTGGCAGGCTCACCTGGTTGTTGTGTACAGGCTGTGTTATGGCTGTTCCATAACCTTCCCCAGCACCAAGGTCTGTAGAGGCTTGCAGCTATCCAGATCCTCCTTCCTGCCCTTCCTCTAGATGGGTGTCTCATTTACTAACTTCCAGTCAACTGGGATATCCTTGGTTATTTAGGACTCGAGATCAGTGATTGAAAGTGTCTCTTTGAGCACCACAGTACCCTTTGGTGGATTCCATCTGGCCCCATACATCTCTGTGATTCTGAGTGTCACTGACCATTTCCCCTTGGGTTGTAGGAGCTTCATTCTTCTCCTCATCCCTGTTATCCAGGTCATAGGGCCGAGTGCCTGGACCACAGGTCTTACTATTGAAGTCTGAGGAAAAGAAGGCATTAAGTACCTCAGTCTTTTCCTCTTTCTTTTTGTCTTTCCCCCCATATCCAATGATGGATGATGGATACTCTCCTTAGCCCCCCTTTTGTTGCCAATGTGTTTATAGAAACATTTTTAATTGTCTTTTGTGCTTAAAAAGGCATTATACAAGGCCTTTACTCATCTTTTAAGAAAGTTTTTGTGCAGAGATAGTATTTTTTTTCTATTGCTTACTGTTTACCTGGAGTATTGGATATTCTTCTCATTTCACCCCTTAAAGACATAATCATGTGTCTCATAAATACTAAAAAGTGTGCGCATACAGAGAATAGTTAGAGGTAGATCCTGGTGCAGCTCAAACTTAGATACTACAGAGAATTTTAACATTAAAAAATAGTTACTCCAATCTTTTCCAAGCATTTTTTTCACTTCACTCCCCAACAGACTTTTACAGTTGCTGGAGAAAATGTAATGTTTTTCACTAACAATAATTAAGAAATATCATCATTGATTTGTCTTTATTTTCATATTTTGTGCATTTGGTTTTGGTTTGGGGTTTTTTTCAACATTGAAATTTATCTAAGAATTCTCTGTGGATGTTTTTAACAAAATAGGTACTTAACAAAAAGAATGTTGTCATTAACACTAAGGAAATTCAGCTGCTGAGCTTCTCCATTTCTTTGTTTATATGTGTTCAGGCAATCTTACCATTTCATGTTGCTTTGTTATCTGATTAAAACTTAAATCTAGATCATGTCTAAACATTGTTCTCACTATGTTGTTTTGGTGAAGATTTTTCTTTTTTTTCTTTTTTTTAATAAAAAAGAAAAATTGTACTTCACTATTTTCTTTCATATCTTGTAGCATTGTTAAAGGTAAATGGATGTCTGTATCAAAGGCTAAGATATCTTCAGTTTGCGTGCATACAGAAGGAGAAGATATAAAAGGGACAGGGAACAAAGGGGTGGCACAGGGCATTAAAACTGCCCTTACATATCTAACAGATTTCCCCAGCCATAAATCAATTCTTTTCTAATAATCAGTATGCTATGAAGCCTGTCCCAGACTGATCAGATGTCAGCTTCTCCAGATATGATACAGAGAAGAAAGAGTCATGGGAACTATGTACTGTCACTTGATTTTCAAAACCAACTACAGCAGAGCAAGTTGGAGCAGCTAAAATGTCAGGGCAAGATACAGCCGTAGACAGCTCAGTGCTAGTCATTAGGGAGACAGTGCTCTGCCACAGCCTAAGGTGGCCTCGCTGCATACCTACATCTGACCAAAATGTCCTAGCTGCTGGCAATGTTTTCTGTCTCCACTTTTCTTCCTCTAGTGCGCATCTGCTGAGCCACTTCAGTCTCTTAGATGTGCAAGTCCTTTATTTTCTAGCTCCAGAGCACTTCTATAGTTTTGGCAAGGCTTTGAAACAGGTTAAAGGTCTGCTTCAGTGTCTTCACATTTCTTAATGTTTCTCTAATTACAATCATTGTACCGGGTTTAATGTCATATTCCTGCTATTTGATCCCTTTTTTTAATCAGGAGTGGGGGTGGTGTTTGTGTGAGTGCAGAAACAGTAAAACTTCTGTCTTTTTGTAATAACAAACACATGTTTGAGTAGGCCTACAGAACCCTGAAATCACTGATTTCTGCAGCAACTTGCTTAGCATTGAGGGAAGATTGTGGAGGTCGTGTGGCCGTGTTGATTTGCGACCTTTTTTATGATCCTCTCAACAACCTCATCTGTTTTCATGGCTTTAATTACCATCTCTACACACAAGACCCAGATTTGTCTTTACCCCAGTGACCTTTCCCCAGTGTTAACATTCTTATTTTAGTTGTGTAATTTCTCCTGATTATTTAAGGGACTGTCATAAAGTCTGTGTGACATGCAAAAGTGAAAAACTTGTTTCCTGTTTAAACACTGGGAACTCAATTGAATGAATAGTCTACTTACACAATTGCAAAATCCAGTTCTTATTTAAATCTGTAGTCTCCCTTTATGGCCAGCCTAATAACTTACCAGAACTCCAGATAAAAAAATTAGTTTCTGATTAAATCCATTAAATCCTCCTGAGTTTGATTGTATTGTCAGCCCCTGGTTTACAGCCTTAAACATTAAACTTCTAAGTTTTTCTTCGAGCCCTTCATCATCTTTTCTTTGGTACAGAAGTTTCAAAAGCTCGACATCACCTGTGATACTCCTCCGATCAATTATGTGGCTATATTTATTTAGTTCTCAAAATCAGTCTCATAGCTGAAAAATTCTTAGAAAACTTAAAAAGAGACTTTGTGTTCTGAATCTGACATTGTCTGCAGGTCACACAACATGTGAGATACCAAAAATTAAATATAGTAGTATTCTCGGAAATGTATACTTTTCAGCTCCTGTAGATAACAGAAAGCTCTGAAGCATGCCTCATACCAGTTGTGAAACATAACTTAGAAAGAAAAATACTAATTGCTATGAAATAATTATGTTAACATCGTCTGTGCAACTTCCAGTGTGATGTGAGTGTTGAAATTAGGAGGGACTTCTTGGATCAAAGAGGTGGGATAGGATAGAGAAGCAGCTGGAATGTATTGTGTGTTTAAAACAAGAACAGAAAGTTGTAAATTTTAAAGCTGAGAAAACAACAGAACATGGAAGTTCTTTCTTAGCTAACTCACATCACTCATCTCAAATTCCTGGTATTGACAAACTACTGTGACTGTATCAAAAGCTTTGTTTTATTTATTTTATTTACCAAAAAAAAATTAGAAAGAAAAATTAAACAAAACCCCCTATTTACAAATTGCCCTTTAATTTCACAACGTGGTATACTGAATACATCTCTCTCTTTACCTTGAATCAGTGGCTTTTGTCTGTGAATTATATAGCTGTAAAGCACCAAAATTTGATAGGATGAAATGTATAAATGATGGAGGGAATAAATAACGTGTAGAACTGAAAGGTCAATTCATTACATTCACTAACACACGTGAATACCTAACTATATATTCTTCAGTATCATTGTTATGTTGTGAAAAAAAGCTGTTGGAGACAAAGATATAGATGCTCTCTCACACATTTCTTTGTTAGACTGTGTGCATATTAGTGAGCTTATTTTTCAAACAAATACTGTGTTTTTCGAGTCAATCTCATAGTTGTTGCTACATAGAAAGCTTTGGGTCACAGACGAGAAATTAGATCTTGATTGATGTAAACTTTTCTTGAGTGAAAGTAAACTAGACATGCTCCATCTGATGCACTCCAAACCATTAAGTGGCGTTCAGGGCCTAGGACCCAGGCTAGAATCAGTCTTATACAAAGACTCTGAAGC